>NW_027099730.1:0-10000 GCF_031753505.1 Anomalospiza imberbis | reverse complement strand
GCTCAGTTTGGGCTCAGTTTTGGGCTGGTTTAAGGCGCCTTTAAGGGGATTCCAATGCCCAGGTGTGCCCAGGTGTGCCCAGGTGTGCCCAGGTGTGCCCAGGTGAGCTCACCTGTGTGATCCTCTGCAGTTCAGCCTCAGAGGGGCTCCCACAGGGCGATTTTGGGTCAGTTTGGGCTCAGTTTGGGCTGGTTTTAAGGCACTTTTAAGGGGATTCCAGCGCCCAGGTGTGCCCAGGGGTGCCCAGGCGTGCCCAGGTGAGCTCACCTGTGTGATCCTCCGGTAGGTGTCGGCGGCCGAGGGGCTCTCGAAGGGCGGGTGCCCGGCCAGCAGCTCGTAGCACCAGCACCCCCAGGCACCACAGGTCCACCTTCTCATCATGGCTGCCGCCCTCCACCATCTCGGGGGGCAGGTAATCCAGGGTGCCGCACAGGGTGCGGCGCCTGAGGGGTTAAACGCGCACCTGGGCACACCTGGGCACTCACAGGGCCCAGGTAATCCAGGGTGCCACACAGGGTGCGGCGCCTGAGGGGTTAAACGCGCACCTGGGCACACCTGGGCACACCTGGGCACTCACAGGGCCCAGGTAATCCAGGGTGCCGCACAGGGTGTGGCGCCTGAGGGGTTAAACGCACACCTGGGCACACCTGGGCACTCACAGGGCCCAGGTAATCCAGGGTGCCGCACAGGGTGCGGCGCCTGAGGGGTTAAACGCGCACCTGGGCACACCTGGGCACACCTGGGCACTCACAGGGCCCAGGTAATCCAGGGTGCTGCACAGGGTGCGGCGCCTGAGGGGTTAAACACACACCTGGGCACACCTGGGCACTCACAGGGCCCAGGTAATCCAGGGTGCCGCACAGGGTACGGCGCCTGAGGGGTTAAACGCGCACCTGGGCACGCCAGGTGTGCCCCAAGTGTGCCCAGGTGTGTTCTGGTGTGCCCCAGGTGTATCCAGGTGTGTTCCAGGTGTACCCAGGTGTGTTCCAGGTGCCCAGGTGTGTCCCAGGTGTGTCCCAAGTGTTACCCCAGGTGTGCCCAGCTGGGCTCCAGGTGTACCCAGGTGTGTGCCCAGGTGTGTGCCCAGCTGGGCTCAGGTGTACCCAGCTCTGCCCCAGGTGTGTACCCAGGTGTGTGCCCAGTTGTGCCCCGGGTGTGTGCCCAGGCGAGTGCCCAGGTGTGTGCCCAGGTGTGTACCCAGCTGTGCTCCAGTTGTGCCCCAGGTGTACCCAGGTGTGTACCCAGGTGAGTGCCCAGGTGAGTGCCCATCTCTGCCCCAGGTGAGTGCCCAGGTGAGTGCCCAGCTCTGCCCCAGGTGAGTGCCCAGGTGTGTGCCCAGGCGAGTGCCCAGGTGTGTGCCCATCTCTGCCCCAGCTGTACCCAGGTGTGTACCCAGATGAGTGCCCAGGTGAGTGCCCAGGTGTGTACCCAGGTGTGTGCCCATCTCTGCCCCAGGTGAGTGCCCAGGTGTGTACCCAGGTGTGTGCCCAGGTGAGTGCCCAGCTCTGCCCCAGGTGTACCCAGGTGTGTGCCCATCTCTGCCCCAGGTGTGTGCCAGGTGTGTGCCCAGGTGAGTGCCCATCTCTGCCCCAGGTGTGTGGCCCAGGTGTGTGCCCAGGTGTGTGCCCAGCTCTGCCCCATCTCTGCCCCAGGTGAGTGCCCATCTCTGCCCCAGGTGTGTGCCCAGGTGTGTGCCCAGGTGTGTGCCCATCTCTGCCCCAGGTGTGTGCCCAGGTGTGTGCCCAGGTGAGTGCCCATCTCTGCCCCAGGTGTGTGCCCAGGTGTGTGCCCAGGTGTGTGCCCAGCTCTGCCCCAGGTGTGTACCCAGGTGTGCCCAGGTGTGTACCCAGCTGGGCTCAGGTGTACCCAGCTGTGCTCCAGGTGTACCCAGGTGTGTGCCCAGGTGTGCCCCAGGTGTGTGCCCAGGTGAGTGCCCAGGTGTGCCCAGGTGTGTACCCAGGTGTGTACCCAGGTGTGTACCCAGGTGTGTGCCCAGGTGAGTGCCCAGGTGTGCCCAGGTGTGTACCCAGGTGTGTACCCAGGTGAGTGCCCAGGTGAGTGCCCATCTCTGCCCCAGGTGTACCCAGGTGAGTGCCCATCTCTGCCCCAGGTGAGTGCCCAGGCGTGTGCCCAGGTGAGTGCCCAGGTGAGTGCCCATCTCTGCCCCAGGTGAGTGCCCAGGTGAGTGCCCAGGTGTGTGCCCATCTCTGCCCCAGGTGAGTGCCCAGGTGAGTGCCCAGGTGTGTGCCCATCTCTGCCCCAGGTGTGTGCCCAGGTGTGTGCCCAGGTGTGTGCCCATCTCTGCCCCAGGTGTGTGCCCAGGTGAGTGCCCAGGTGTGTGCCCATCTCTGCCCAGGTGTGTGCCCAGGTGAGTGCCCAGGTGTGTGCCCATCTCTGCCCCAGGTGTGTGCCCAGGTGAGTGCCCAGGTGAGTGCCCAGGCGTGTGCCCAGCTCTGCCCCAGGTGTGTGCCCAGGTGTGTGCCCAGGTGTGTGCCCAGCTGTGCCCCAGGTGTGTGCTCCAGGTGTGTGCCCAGGTGTGTACCCAGGTGTGCCCCAGTTGTACCCAGCTGTGCTTCAGGTGTGTGCCCAGGTGAGTGCCCAGGTGAGTGCCCAGGTGAGTGCCCATCTCTGCCCCAGGTGTGTGCCCAGGTGAGTGCCCAGGTGAGTGCCCAGGTGAGTGCCCAGCTCTCACCTGAGGACGGGGCGTGCACGGACCACCCGAAGTCGGCGATCTTGAGCTCCCCCTTGAGGCCGAGCAGGAGGTTCTCGGGTTTGATGTCGCGGTGGATCACCTTGCGCCCGTGGCAGTACAGCAGCGCGTCCGCCAGCTCCTCCATCAGCTGCCAGGGATCGGGGGTCAGGGCACCCCGAAATCCTCCTGGGCACCCCAAAAACCGACCCTGGCACCCCAAAACCCCCCTGAGCACCCCCAGGTGTCCCCAGGTACGCCCCAGGTGCCCCCTGCCCCGTGGCAGAGCAGCAGCGCGTCCGCCAGCTCTCCATCAGCTGCCGGGGATCGGGGGTCAGGGCACCCCAAAATCCTCCTGGGTGACCCCGAAATCCACCCGGGGCACCCCAAAAACCGACCCTGGCACCCCAAAAACCGACCCTGGCAGCCCCAGGTGTCCCCAGGTACGCCCCAGGTGCCCCCTGCCCCGTGGCAGTACAGCAGCGCGTCCGCCAGCTCCTCCATCAGCTGCCGGGGATCGGGGGTCAGGGCACCCCAAAATCCTCCTGGGTGACCCCAAAATCCACCCGGGGCACCCCAAAAACCGACCCGGGGCACCCCAAAATCTGAGCCGGGGCACCCCAAAACCCCCTGAGCACCCCCAGGTGTCCCCAGGTACGCCCCAGGTGCTCTGGGGGAAGCGGCTGCTCCATGGGGACAAGAGGATAAAAAACCGGCCTGGGGACCCCAAAATCTTCCAGAGTGACCCCAAAAATCCACCCGGGGCACCCCAAAATCCTCCTGGGGACCCCAAAATCTGAGCCTGGCACCCCAAAACCCCCTGAGCACCCCCAGATATGCCCCAGGTGCTCTGGGGGAAGCGGCTCCTCCATGGGGACAAGGATAAAAACCGGCCTGGGGACCCCAAAATCCTCCTGGGCACCCCAAAAATCCACCCTGGGCACCCCAAAATCCACCCTGGGCACCCCAAAATCCTCCTGGGCACCCCAAAAATCCACCCTGGGCACCCAAAATCCACCCTGGGCACCCCAAAATCCTCCTGAGGACCCAAAATCTGAGCCGGGGCACCCCAAAACCCCCTGAGCACCCCCAGGTGTCCCCAGGTACGCCCCAGGTGCTCTGGGGGGATGCGGCTGCTCCATGGGGACAGGAGGATAAAAACCGGCCTGGGGACCCCAAAATCTTCCAGAGTGACCCCAAAATCCACCCTGGGCACCCCAAAAATCCACCCGCGGCACCCCAAAATCCTCCTGGGGACCCCAAAATCTGAGCCACGGCACCCCAAAACCCCCCTGAGCACCCCCAGGTGTCCCCAGAACCCCTCAGCTGTGGGGGATGGGCAGGGCAGGATTTTGGGGTGATTTTGGGGTCCCTGATGGGATTTTCGGGGTGGTTTTGGGGTTTTTGGGGTCCCCGGGTCGGTTTTCGGGGTGGTTTTGGGGTTTTTGGGGTCCCTGATGTGATTTTTTGGGTGGTTTTGGGGTTTTTGGGGTCCCCGGGTCGGTTTTTGGGGTGTTTTGGGGGTCCCCGGGTCGGTTTTTGGGGTGTTTTTGGGGTTTTTTTGGGGTCCCCGGGTCGGTTTTTGGGGTGGTTTTGGGGTCCCCGGGTCGGTTTTTGGGGTTTTTGGGGTCCCCGGGTCGGTTTTTGGGGTCCCTGGTGTGGTTTTTTGGGTGGTTTTGGGGTTTTTTGGGGTCCCCGGGTTGGTTTTTGGGGTCCCCGGGTCGGTTTTTGGGGTTTTTTGGGGTTGTTTTTGGGGTTTTTTTGGGTGGTTTTGAGGTCCCTGATGTGGATTTTGGGGTGGCTTTGGGGTATTTGGGGTCCCTGATGTGATTTTTGGGGTCCCTGGGTCAGTTTTTAGGGTTTTTGGGTCCCTGATGTGATATTTGGGGTTTTGGGGTCCCCAGGTCAGTTTTTGGGGTTTTTGGGGTCCCCGGGTCGGTTTTTGGGGTCCCCAGGTTGATTTTTGGGGTGGTTTTGGGGTGTTTGGGTCCCCGAGTCAGTTTTTGGGGTCCCGGATGTGATTTTTGCAGTGGTTTTGGGGTTTTTGGGGTCCCTGATGTAATTTTTGGGGTGTTTTGGGGTCCCCGGGTCGGTTTTTTGGGGTGTTTTGGGGTCCCCGGGTCGGTTTTTGGGGTGTTTTTGAGGTCCCTCATGTGGTTTTTTTGGGGTTTTTTGGGGTGTTTTTGGGTTTTTGGTGTCCCCGGGTCAGTTTTGGGGGTTTTTTTTAGGGTTTTGGGGTCCCTGGGTGGGTTTTTGGGGTCCCTGGGTGGGTTTTTGGGGTGTTTTTGGGGTTTTTTGGGGTCCCAGGGTCGGTTTTTGGCGTCCCCAGGTAGGTTTTTGGGGTGGTTTTGGGGTTATTGGAGTCCCCAGGTCAGTTTTTGGGTTTTTTTGGGGTTTTTTTTGGGGTTTTTGGGGTCCCTGGGTCAGTTTTTGGGGTCCCCCGGATCGGTTTTTGGGGTGTTTTGGGGTCCCCGGGTCGGTTTTTTGGGTGTTTTGGGGGTTTTTGGGGTCCCCGGGTCAGTTTTTGGGGTTTTTGGGGTCCCCGGTTCGGTTTTTGGGGTTTTTGGGATGTTTTTGCGGTGCCCGGCTTGGTTTTTTGGGGTGTTTTTGGGGGTTTTCGGGGTCCCCGGGTCAGTTTTTGGGGTTTTTTGGGGTGGTTTTTGGGGTTTTTGAGTGGTTTTGAGGTCCCTGATGTGGTTTTTGGGGTGGCTTTGGGGTGTTTGGGGTCCCTGATGTAATTTTTGGGGTCCTGGGTCAGTTTTTAGGGTTTTTGGGTCCCTGATGTGATATTTGGGGTTTTGGGGTCCCCAGGTCAGTTTTTGGGGTCCCCGGGTCGGTTTTTGGGGTGGTTTTTGGGGTGTTTTTGGGGGTTTTTTTTGGGTGCTTTGAGGTTTTTTTGGGGGTTTTTGGGTGGTTTTGAGGTCCCTGATGTGGTTTTTGGGGTGGCCTTGGGTATTTTGGTCCCTGATGTGATTTTTCGGGGCCCCAGGTCAGTTTTGGGGTTTTTTGGGGGTCCCCGGGTCGGTTTTTTGGGGTCCCCAGGTTGGTTTTTGGGGTGGTTTTGGGGTGTTTGGGTCCCCGAGTCAGTTTTTGGGGTCCCAGATGTGATTTTTGCGGTGGTTTTGGGGTTTTTGGCGTCCCTGATGTAATTTTGGGGTGTTTTGGGGTCCCTGGATCAGTTTTTGGGGTGTTTTTTGGGGTGTTTTTGGGGTGTTTTTTGGTGTTTTTGGGGTCCCCGGGTCAGTTTTTGGGGTCCCCCGGGTCGGTTTTTGGGTTTTTTTTTAGGGTTTTTGGGGTCCCCGGGTCAGTTTTTGGGGTGTTTTTGGGGTCCCCGGGTCGGTTTTTGGGGTGTTTTTGGGGTGTTTTTGGGGTGTTTTTGGAGGTCCAGCACCGTGGCCGTCCTGGTGGCGTCCAGGCGCCGGCAGCGCTGCAGCTCCTTGTAGAGCTCCCCTGGGGCTTTGGGGTGGTTTTGGGGTGTTTTTGGGGTGTTTTTGGGGTGTTTTGGGGTTTTTGGGGTCCCCGGGTCGGTTTTTTGGGGTGTTTTTGGGGTGTTTTGGGGTCGCACCGTGGCCGTCCTGGTGGCGTCCAGGCGCCGGCAGCGCTGCAGCTCTTGTAGAGCTCCCCTGGGGTTTTGGGGTGGTTTTGGGGTGTTTTTGGGGTTTTTGGGGGTCCCCGGGTCGGTTTTTGGGGTGTTTTTGGGGTGTTTTGGGGTCGCACCGTGGCCGTCCTGGTGGCGTCCAGGC
Source organism: Anomalospiza imberbis (assembly GCF_031753505.1). Taxonomy (NCBI): domain Eukaryota; kingdom Metazoa; phylum Chordata; class Aves; order Passeriformes; family Viduidae; genus Anomalospiza; species Anomalospiza imberbis. The sequence continues at coordinate 3,568 of NW_027099730.1, read as the reverse complement.
GCCGGCAGCGCTGCAGCTCCTTGTAGAGCTCCCCGCGGGGCGCGAACTCGAGGATGAGGAAGACGCGGCGCCGGTCGTGGAAGTAGTTGTACAGCCGCAGCACGTTGGGGTGCCTGGGGGGTGGGGACACCCCAAAATGGGACCCCAAAAAATCTGGGATCGCCCCCAGACCCCAACCCCCCACTATGGGATTTGTGGTGGGGGCACCCAAAGGAGCCGCCCAAAAATGGCCCCCCCCGCTGGGGCACAGCGCTGCAGTGCGGTACAGGTGTGTGCCCCCCTCCAGGTGTGCCCCAGGTGTGTCCTTCCCTCCCCAGGTGTGCCCCTCCCTCCCCAGGTGTGTCCCAGGTGTGTCCCTCCCTCCCCAGGTGTGCCCTCCCTCCCCAGGTGTGTCCCTCCCTCCCCAGGTGTGCCCCAGGTGTGTCCCAGGTGTGCCCCTCCCTCCCCAGGTGTATCCCAGGTGTGCCCCCTCCCTCCCCAGGTGTGGCCCCTCCCTCCCCAGGTGTGTCCCAGGTGTGTCCCTCCCTCCCCAGGTGTGCCCCTCCCTCCCCAGGTGTGTCCCTCCCTCCCAGGTGTGCCCCAGGTGTGTCCCAGGTGTGCCCCCTCCCTCCCCAGGTGTATCCCAGGTGTGTCCTTCCCTCCCAGGTGTGCCCCTCCATCCCCAGGTGTGCCCCAGGTGTGTGTTTTCCCCCCCAGGTGTGTCCCAGGTGTGCCCCTCCCTCCCCAGGTGTGTTTTCACCCCAGGTGTGTCCCAGGTGTGCCCCTCCCTCCCCAGGTGTGCCCCAGGTGTGTCCTTCCCTCCCCAGGTGTGTCCCAGGTGTGCTGCTCCCTCCCCAGGTGTGTTTTCCCTCCAGGTGTGTCCCAGGTGTGCCCCAGGTGTGCCCCTCCCTCCCCAGGGGTGTCCCAGGTGTGTGTTTTCCCCCCCAGGTGTATCTCAGGTGTGTCCCTCCCTCCCCAGGTGTATCTCAGGTGTGTTTTCCCCCCCAGGTGTATCCCAGGTGTGTCCCAGGTGTATCCCAGGTGTGTTTCCCCCCAGGTGTATCCCAGGTGTATCCCAGGTGTGTCCCAGGTGTATCCCAGGTGTGTCCCAGGTGTGTTTTCCCCCCCAGGTGTATCCCAGGTGTGTGTTTCCCCCCCCAGGTGTGTTTTCCCCCCAGGTGTACCTGAGGTGCGCCTGGATCTCAATCTCGCGCCCCAGCTGATGCTCCACCCCCACAGGTGTGTCCCAGGTGTTTTCCCCCCCAGGTGTATCCCAGGTGTGTCCCAGGTGTGTCCCAGGTGTGTTTCCCCCCCAGGTGTATCCCAGGTGTATCCCAGGTGTATCCCAGGTGTATCCCAGGTGTGTCCCAGGTGTGTCCCAGGTGTATCCCAGGTGTATCCCAGGTGTGTCCCAGGTGTATCCCAGGTGTGTTTCCCCCCCCAGGTGTATCCAGGTGTGTCCCCAGGTGTGTGTTTTCCCCCCCAGGTGTGTCTCAGGTGTATCCCAGGTGTATCCCAGGTGTGTCCGAGGTGTGTTTCCCCCCCAGGTGTGTTTTCCCCCCCCAGGTGTACCTGAGGTGCGCCTGGATCTCGATCTCGCGCCGCAGCTGATGCTCCACCCCCACAGGTGTATCCCAGGTGTATCCCAGGTGTGTTTCCCCCCCCAGGTGTATCCCAGGTGTGTCCCAGGTGTATCCCAGGTGTATCCCAGGTGTATCCCAGGTGTGTTTCCCCCCCAGGTGTATCCCAGGTGTATCCCAGGTGTGTCCCAGGTGTATCCCAGGTGTGTTCCCCCCCCCAGGTGTGTCCCAGGTGTATCTCAGGTGTGTCTCAGGTGTGTCCCAGGTGTATCCCAGGTGTGTTTCCCCCCCAGGTGTATCCCAGGTGTATCCCAGGTGTGTCCCAGGTGTGTCCCAGGTGTGTGTTTTCCCCCCAGGTGTATCCCCAGGTGTATCCCAGGTGTATCCCAGGTGTGTTTCCCCCCCAGGTGTATCCCAGGTGTATCCCAGGTGTGTCCCAGGTGTATCCCAGGTGTGTTTCCCCCCCCCCAGGTGTGTCCCAGGTGTATCTCAGGTGTGTCTCAGGTGTGTCCCAGGTGTATCCAGGTGTGTTTCCCCCCCAGGTGTATCCCCAGGTGTGTCCCAGGTGTGTCCCAGGTGTGTGTTTTCCCCCCAGGTGTATCCCAGGTGTATCCCAGGTGTATCCCAGGTGTGTTTCCCCCCAGGTGTGTTTCCCCCCCAGGTGTACCTGAGGTGCGCCTGGATCTCGATCTCGCGCCGCAGCTGATGCTCCACCCCCCCAGGTGTGTCTCAGGTGTATCCAGGTGTGTTTCCCTCCCCAGGTGTGTCCCAGGTGTGTCCCAGGTGTGTCCCAGGTGTACCTGAGGTGCGCCTGGATCTCGATCTCGCGCCGCAGCTGATGCTCCCACCCCCTCCTGCTCCACCTGGGACTTGAAGAGCACCTTGAGGGCCACCAGGAAGCCGGAGCGCCGCTCCCGCGCCAGGTACACGTTCCCGAACTTGCCCTTGCCCAGGGGCCGGCCCACCTCGAAATCCTCCAGGGAGAACGTGCGCCTGCGGGCACACCCGGGGTCACCTGGGCACACCTGGGCACACCCGGGGTCACCTGGGCACACCTGGGCACACCCGGGGTCACCTGGGCACACCTGGGCACACCCGGGGTCACCTGGGCACACCTGGGGTCACCTGGGCACACCTGGGGACACCTGGGCACACCTGGGGTCACCTGGGGTCACCTGGGGTCACCTGGGCACACCTGGGACACCTGGGCACACCTGGGCACACCCGGGGTCACCTGGGCACACCTGGGCACACCCGGGGTCACCTGGGCACACCTGGGGTCACCTGGGCACACCCGGGGTCACCTGGGCACACCTGGGCACACCCGGGGTCACCTGGGCACACCCGGGGACACCTGGGACACCCGGGGTCATCTGGGCACACCTGGGCACACCCGGGGTCACCTGGGCACACCCGGGGTCACCTGGGCACACCTGGGACACCCGGGGTCACCTGGGCACACCTGGGACACCCGGGGTCACCTGGGCACACCTGGGCACACCCGGGGTCACCTGGGCACACCCGGGGTCACCTGGGCACACCCGGGGTCACCTGGGCACACCTGGGACACCCGGGGTCACCTGGGCACACCTGGGGACACCCGGGGACCGTTCCTGAACCTCCCTCCCCCACCTCGAAATCCTCCAGGGAGAACGTGCGCCTGCGGGCACACCCGGGGTCACCTGGGCACACCTGGGCACACCCGGGGTCACCTGGGCACACCTGGGCACACCCGGGGTCACCTGGGCACACCTGGGGTCACCTGGGCACACCTGGGGACACCTGGGCACACCTGGGGTCACCTGGGGTCACCTGGGCACACCCGGGGTCACCTGGGCACACCCGGGGTCACCTGGGCACACCTGGGCACACCCGGGGTCACCTGGGCACACCCGGGGACACCTGGGACACCCGGGGTCACCTGGGCACACCTGGGACACCCGGGGTCACCTGGGCACACCTGGGCACACCCGGGGTCACCTGGGCACACCCGGGGTCACCTGGGCACA
>NW_027099729.1:0-12000 GCF_031753505.1 Anomalospiza imberbis | reverse complement strand
AACAAAACAGACCAAACCAAAAAAAAAAAAAAACCAAAAAAAAACCACCCAGAAAAAAAAAAACAAAACAAAATTAAAAATGTTAAAAAAATAAATAAAATAAAAAAAAAAACCCCAAAAACCCCAAACGCGGCCCCGGCTGTGGGTGAGCGCCGGAGAGTGCCCGTGACGTCACACGCGCCCCCCTTTGACGTCACGCCGCCCAGCCCCGCCCCGGGATGACGTCATTCGTGCAGCCCCGCCCCTTCCCTCCCCTCCAGCGGCGCCGGCCGTAAAGCGCGCGGCTGAGGCTTTCAGTCGCAAAGAGAAGGGGGGGTGTCGCAAAGCGCGGCCGGTCGCCATGGCGACCAGCGGGGCCCGGGCGGCGTTGCCATGGGAACCGTCCCGGAAGTGCCCAAAATCGCCGGGGGGGGGGCCCAAAATCACCTGGGACCCCCAAAATCAGCCCGGGGGGGTCTCGAACCCCAAAATCACCTGGGGACCCCCCAAAATCAGCCCGGGGGGTCTCGAACCCCAAAATCACCCTGGGATCCCAAAATCAGCCCGGGGGGTCTCGAACCCCAAAATCACCTGGAGACCCCCCAAAATCAGCCCGGGGGGTCTCGACCCCAAAATCACCTGGGGACCCCCAAAATCAGCCCGGGGGGTCTCGAACCCAAAATCACCTGGGATCCCCAAAATCAGCCCGGGGGGGTCTCGAACCCCAAAATCACCTGGAGACCCCCTAAAATCAGCCCGGGGGGGTCTCGAACCCCAAAATCACCTGGGAACCCCAAAATCAGCCCGGGGGTGTCTCGAACCCCAAAATCAGCCCGGGGGGGTCTCGAACCCCAAAATCACCTGGAGACCCCCAAAATCAGCCCGGGGGGGGTCTCGAACCCCAAAATCACCTGGAGACCCCAAAATCAGCCCGGGGGGGTCTCGAACCCCAAAATCACCTGGGATCCCCAAAATCAGCCCGGGGGGGTCTCGAACCCCAAAATCACCTGGGAACCCCAAAATCAGCCCGGGGGGGTCTCGAACCCCAAAATCACCTGAGACCCCCAAAATCAGCCCGGGGGGTCTCGAACCCCAAAATCACCTGGAGACCCCCCAAAATCAGCCCGGGGGGGGTCTCGAACCCCCAAAATCACCTGGAGACCCCCCAAAATCAGCCCGGGGGGTCTCGAACCCCAAAATCACCCGGGGAACCCCAAAATCAGCCCGGAGGGGCCTCGAACCCCAAAATCACCTGGGATCCCCAAAATCAGCCTGGGGGGGTCTCTGAAATCACCCCGGGAACCCCTAAAACACTCCCGGGACCCCAGACCCGCCCTGGGGACCCCCAAGTTCAGCTCGAGGACCCCCAGAATCACCTTGGGGACCCCCAAAAACACGCCAGGGAGCACAAAACCACCCTGGGGACCCCCAAAATCAGCCCGGGGGTCTCCGAAATCCCCCGGGGACCCCAAACCCCCGCAGGGCCCCTCAGAAGCGAGGCCCGCCGTAAAGCGCTCGTTGCCATGGTTACCGCCTCGCGGCCCGCGGCGCCGTCGCGGTGACATCTCCCGGGAGAGCCGTAAAGCGCGGCGGGTCGCCGCGGCAACGCGGGGGGGAAGGGGGCGGGGCGGTGCCGTAAGGCGCGGGGCGCGTTGCCGGGTGACGGCCGCAAAGCGCGCTCGGTTTGGCGGCAGTGTCGCAGGGGCGCGCAGTCATGGCGGTGCCGAACGGGGCCGGGACCGGGACCGGGACCGGGCCGGGCCTGGGGGCCCCGGGGCACCGGCGGCACCGGGGGCGGCCTCAGGGCGGCGGCCGGGCTCTACGAGCAGCTCAAGGGCGAGTGGGGCCGCAAGAGCCCCAACCTGGCCAAGTGCGGGGAGGCGCTGGGCAGGCTGAAGGTGAGGGGGAGGCCGGGGGGGCCTGGGGGGATTTGGGGGGGATTTAGGGGGGATTTGGGGAGATTTGAGGGGATTTGGGGGGGATTATGGGGGGTTTGGGGGATTCAGGGGAATTTGGGGGGATTTGGGGGGTTTGGGGGATTCAGGGGGGGTCGGGGGGATTTAGGGGGGGATTTGGGGGAGTTTTGAGGGGATTTGGGGGAGATTTGGGGGGGGGTTGAAGGGATTTTGTGGGGGGTTGAGGGATTTTGGGGGGATTTGGGGGGAATTTGGGGGGATTCAGGGGGGGTAGGGGGCAATTGGGGGAATTTTGAGAGGATTTGTGGGAATTTAGGGGGCATTTGGGGGAATTTAGGGGGCATTTGGGAGGGTTTGAGGGAATTTGGGGGGATTTTGTGGGAGCTTTGAGGGGATTTGGGGGAGATTTGTGGGAGTTTGGGGGGATTTGGGGGGATTTGGAGGGATTTAGGGGGGGTTTGAGCAGATTTGGGGGGATTTGGGGGGGAATTTTGGTGATTTTTAAGGGGGTTGAGGGGATTTGGGGAGATTTGGGCGGATTTGGGGGTTTTGGGGGATTTTGGGGTGATTTGGGGGATTTGAGGGGGGTTTTTGGGGGATTTTGGGGTGATTTGGGGATTTTTCTGGGGGCTGAGGTGGTTTGGGTGGGATTTGGGTTTTTTTGGGGGTCTTGGGGTGTCGGGGATCCCCGACTTTGGGGGAATTCAAGTGGAATTTGGGGTCCTGGGATTTTTGGGGTGCCCCAACCTTCCCCCACCCCCCCGCTTTGTGTCATTTCCTGTCAACACCAATTAACCCCGAGCCATTAATTAACGCTGAGCCATTAATTAGCGCTGAACCTTTAATGAACCGGCGGGGTCGGGGCGGGGGGGAGGGGCACAGAGACCCCCCAGGATCCCCCAAATTCCTCAGGGACCCCCCAAACCCCCCCAGGTGGCTCTGCTGGACCTGAACTTCCTCCCCACCTCCGGCTCGGCCATGACCAAGCAGCAGCTGATCCTGGCCCGTGAGTGCCCCAAAATGCCCCGAAAACACCCCAAAAACACCCCCGAGGACACCCCAAAAATTCCCCCAAATCCCCCAAACATCCCCCAAAAATGCCTCAAAATCTCCCCAAGAACACCCGAAAGGACGCCCCAAAAATTCCCCCAAATCCCCCAAAACAACCCAAAAATTCCCTCAAATCCCCCAAAAATCCCCCAAAAATTCCCCCCAAATCCCCCAAAAATCCCACCCCAAAATTCCCCCAAATCCCCCAAAAAACCAACCCAAAATTCCCCCAAATCCCCCAAAATTCCCCCAAAATTCCCCCAAAAATCCCCCCAAAACAACCCCAAAAATCCCCCCCAAAATTATCTGAAATCCCCCCAAAACAAACCCAAAACAACCAATCCCCCCAAAATTCCCCCAAAGTCCCTCAAATTCCCCAAAAATCCCCCCAAAATTTCCCCCCAATCCCCCCAAAACAACCCAAACCCCCCCAAAATTTCCCCCAAATCCCCCCAAAAATCCTCCCAGTAATTCCCCAAAATTGCCCTAACACCACCCAAAATATCCCCAAAAAACGCCACAAAAATTCCTCAAAAATCCGCAAATCCCCCTAAAAAACATCCCAAAAATCTCCTCCAAACACCCCAAAAATCCCCCAAAATCAGCCCTCAAACAGCACAAAAATCTCCAAAATTCCCTCAAAATCCCCGAAAACTCATTCCCAGAAATTCCTGAAATTCTACCAATTCCTCAAATCTGACCCAAAATCCCCCAAATCCGCCCAAAATCCCTTAAAATCGACCCAAAATCCCCCAAATCCAGCACAAAATCCCCAATCCGACAAATTCGACCCAAATCCAATCCAACCTCAAAATCCCCCAAATCCATAATCCCAATTTCACCCAAATCCTTTCCCAAACTTTCCCATTTTCCTTTTCCCATTTTCCCCATTTTTCCCATTTTCCCTTTTTTTCCCATTTTCCCCCATTTTTCCCCATTTTTTTCCTATTTTTCATTTTTTCCCCATTTTTTCCCATTTTTCCCTTTTTCTCTTTTTTCTTTTTCCTCCATTTTCCCCATTTTTCCCATTTTTTCCCCATTTTTTCCCCATTTTTCTCATTTTTCCCCATTTTTCCCCATTTTTCCTCATTTTTTCCCCATTTTTCCCCATTTTTCCCCATTTTTTCCCCATTTTTCCCCATTTTTCCCCATTTTTTCCCCATTTTTCCCCTCATTTTTCCCCATTTTTTCCCCATTTTCCCCCATATTTTCCCCTTTTCCCCATTTTTTCCCCATTTTCCCTTATTTTCCCTCATTTTTCCCCATTTTTCCCCATTTTTCCCCATTTTCCCCCATTTTTCCCCCATTTTTTCCCATTTTTTTCCCCATTTTTCCCTCCATTTTCCCCATTTTTCCCCCATTTTTTCCCCATTTTTTCCCATTTTTCTTCCCATCTTTCCCCATTTTTCCCCATTTTTCCCCCATTTTTTCCCCATTTTTTCCCCATTTTTCCCCATTTTTCCCCATTTTTCCCCATTTTTCCCCATTTTTTCCCTCCATTTTTCCCCTTTTTTCCCCATTCCATTTTTCCCCATTTTTTCCCCTCATTTTTCCCCATTTTTCCCCTATTTTTCCCCCATTTTTCCCCATTTTTCCCCATTTTTCCCCATTTTTTCCCCCGTTTTTTTCCCCATTTTTCCCCCATTTTCCCCTCATTTTTCCCCATTTTTCCCCATTTTTTCCCCATTTTCCCTGTTTTTCCCCATTTTCCCGTTTGTCCCGTTTTCAGGGGATATTTTGGAGATTGGGGCGCAGTGGAGCATCCTGAGGAAGGACATCCCCTCCTTCGAGCGTTACATGGCCCAGCTCAAGTGCTACTACTTCGACTACAAGTGAGCCTGGGGGGCCCTGGGGGGTTTTGGGGGGCTCTGGGTTAGGATTTGGGGGGTTTTGGGGGGCTCTGGGTTAGGGTTTGGGTCTTTGGTTAGGGTTGGGGGGCTCTGGGGGGGGTTTGGGGGATTTGGGGGGCTCTGGGTTAGGGTTAAGGGGGGATCTGGGGGGCTCTGGGGGGCTTTAGGGTCTCTGGGTTAGGGTTGGGGGGCTCTGGGTTAGGATTTGGGGGTCTCTGGGGGATTTGGGGGGCTCTGGGCTAGGATTTGGGGGGCTCTGGGTGGTTTGGGGGTCATTGGGGTCTCTGGGGGGCTCTGGTTAGGGTTAATGGGGGATTTGGGGGGTTCTGGGGTGGTTTTGGGGGGGCTTAGGGAGGTTCTTGGGGGTCTTTGGGGGTCTCTGGGTTAGGATTTGGGGGGCTCTGGGGTGGATTTGGGGGCTCTGGGGGGTCGTGGGGGTCTCTGGGGGGGCTCTGGGTTAGGGTTAAGGGGGGATTTGGGGGGCTCTGGGGTGGTTTTGGGGGGCTCTGGGGGGGCTCTGGGGGGATTTGGGGGGCCCTGGGGGGCTCTGGGTTAGGGTTAAGGGGGGATTTGGGGGGCTCTGGGGTGGTTTTGGGGGGCTCTGGGGGGCTCTGGGGGGATTTGGGGGACCCTGGGGGGCTCTGGGTTAGGGTTAAGGGGGGATTTGGGGGCTCTGGGGGGATTTTGGGGGATTTGGGGGGCTTTGGGGTCTCTGGGTTAGGGTTGGGGGGCTCTGGGTTAGGATTTGGGGGGCTCTGGGGGATTTGGGGGCTTTGGGGTCTCTGGGTTAGGGTTGGGGGGCTCTGGGTTAGGATTTGGGGGGGCTCTGGGGGTCATTGGGTCTCCGGGGGGGCTCTGGGTTAGGATTTGGGGGGCTTTGGTGGGATTTGGGGGGCTCTGGGGGGATTTGGGGGGTTTGGGGGTCATTGGGGTCTCTGGGGGGGCTCTGGGTTAGGGCTGGGGGGCCCTGGGGGATTTTGGGGAGCTCTGGGTTAGGGTTGGGGGGGCTCTGGGGGGCTCTAGGTGAGGGTTAAGGGAAGATTTGGGGGCACTGGGGGGGTTTTGGGGGCTCAGAACCCCTCGGAACGTTCCGGAACCGGCAGGGAGGAGCTGGGGTGGATTTGGGGGGTTTTTGGGGGGTTTTGGGGGGGACACTGGAGGGTTTTTGGGGGTTTTTGGGGCTCAGAACGTTCCGGAACCGGCAGGGAGGAGCTGGGGTGGATTTGGGGGGTTTTTGGGGGGACACTGGTGGGTTTTGGGGGGTTTTTGGGGGGTTTTTGGGGCTCAGAACGTTCCGGAACCGGCAGGGAGGAGCTGGGGTGGATTTGGGGGGACACTGGAGGGTTTTTGGGGGTTTTTGGGGCTCAGAACGTTCCGGAACCGGCAGGGAGGAGCTGGGGGGTTTTGGGGGGGGTTTTGGGGGGTTTTTGGGGGGCACTGGAGGGTTTCTGGGGGCTCAGAACCCCTCGGAACGTTCCGAACCGGCAGGGAGGAGCTGGGGGGGTTTTGGGGGGGTTTTGGGGGGTTTTGGGGGGGCACTGGAGGGTTTCTGGGGCTCAGAACGTTCCGGAACCGGCAGGGAGGAGCTGCCCGAGTCGGCGTCGCGGCACCAGCTGCTGGGGCTGAACCTGCTGTTCCTGCTGTCCCAGAACCGCGTGGCCGAGTTCCACACGGAGCTGGAGCGGCTCCCGGCGCCCGACATCCAGGGCAACCTGTTCATCCGGCACCCCGTGTCCCTGGAGCAGGTCCGGATTTATGGGATTTATGGGATTTATGGGATTTGGGAACAGCCAACCTGTTCATCCGGCACCCCGTGTCCCTGGAGCAGGTCCGGATTCATGGGATTTATGGGATTTATGGGATTTATGGGATTTATGGGATTTGGGAACAGCCAACCTGTTCATGCCGGCACCCCGTGTCCCTGGAGCAGGTCGGGATTTATGGGATTTATGGGATTTGGGGGATTTGGGAACAGCCAACCTGTTCATCCGGCACCCCGTGTCCCTGGAGCAGGTCGGGATTTATGGGATTTATGGGATTTATGGGATTGGGAACAGCCAACCTGTTCATCCGGCACCCCGTGTCCCTGGAGCAGGTCCGGAATTATGGGATTCATGGGATTTGGGGGATTTATGGGATTTGGGAACACCCAACCTGTTCATCCGGCACCCCGTGTCCCTGGAGCAGGTCCGGGGTTATGGGATTTATGGGATTTATGGGATTTATGGGATTTGGAACACCCAACCTGTTCATCCGGCACCCCGTGTCCCTGGAGCAGGTCGGGATTTATGGGATTTATGGGATTTATGGGATTTGGGATCAGCCAACCTGTTCATCCGGCACCCCGTGTCCCTGGAGCAGGTCCAGGGGAGATTTATGGAATTTGGGGGGATTTATGGGATTTGGGGGATTTATGGCATTTTGGGTGAATTTATGGCATTTGGGGGGGATTTATGGGATTTGGGGTGAATTTAGGGGATTTTGGGGTGAATTTATGGGATTTTTGGAGGGATTTGAGGCCGGACCTCAGGGCAGTGTCCTGGTGCAGGTTGGGAACATCCCTAGAGAGTTTTGGGGTGTTCTGACCCCGATTTTGGCGTGTTTTCCCCATTTTTGGGGTGTTTACCCCACTTTGTGTGTTCTTTCCCATTTTTGAGGTGTTTTATCCCATTTTTTGGGTGTTTTACCCCACTTTGGGGTGTTTAAACCCACTTTGGGGTGTTCTTTCCCATTTTTGGGGTGTTCTTTCCCATTTTTGGGGTGTTTTATCCCATTTTTCCCCCAGTACCTGATGGAGGGCAGCTACAACAAAGTGTTCCTGGCCAAGGGCAACATCCCAGCAGAGAGCTACACCTTCTTCATCGACATCCTGCTGGACACCATCAGGTCAGGGACCCCAAAATCACCCCAAAATCCATCCAAATCCCCCAAAATCACCCCAAAATCCCCTAAAATCACCCCAAAATCCATCCAAATCCCCTAAAATCCCCCAAAATCCCCTAAAATCACCCCAAAATCCATCCAAATCCCCCAAAATCGCCCCAAAATCCCCCAAAATCCATCCAAATCCCCTAAAATCACCCCAAAATCCATCTAAATCCCCCAAAATCACCCCAAAATCCATCCAAATCCCCCAAAATCCCCCCATAATCCCCCATAATCCCCCCAAAATCCATCGAAATCCCCCAAAATCACCCCAAAATCCCCCCAAAATCCATCCAAATCCCCTAAAATCCCCCAAAATCCATCCAAATCCCCTAAAATCACCCCAAAATCCATCCAAATCCCCAAAATCCATTGAAATCCCTAAAATCACCCCAAAATCCCCTAAAATCACCCAAATCCATCCAAAATCCCCTAAAATCACCCCAAAATCCATCCAAAATCCCCTAAAATCACCCTAAAATCCATCCAAAATCCCCTAAAATCACCCCAAAATCCATCCAAATCCCCTAAAATCACCCCAAAATCCCCTAAAATCACCACAAAATCCATCCAAATCCCCCAAAATCACCCCAAAATCCATTCAAATCCCCTAAAATCCCCCCAAATCTTCCAAAATCCCCCTAAAATCCCCCAAACCCCTTCTGTTTTCCCCTAAATCTTCCAGTTCCCCTCAAACCGCTTCAGAAGCCCGAGAACCCCCCAAAATCCCCTCTGAGCACTCCAAACACCCTTGAATTCCTCAATTTCTCCCTGAAATCTCCCAATCCTCCTCAGTTCCCCAAAATCCCCTCAAAACTCCCTCTGGGACCCCTCAAATCCCCCAATTTCCCCTTCAAATTCCCCAGTTTCCCCCTCAAACCCCCCAAAATCACCATCAACCTCCCTGATACGCCCCCAAAAATCCCCCTGAAATCCCCCAAATCCCCCAAAATCCCCCTAAAATCCCAAAAAGTCCCCCTGAAATCCCCCAAATCCCCAAAAATCCCCCTAAAATCCCCAAAAATTCCCCTGAAATCCCAAAAAATTCCCCTGAAACCCCCAAATCCCTCCTCAGGGATGAGATTGCGGGCTGTATTGAGGCTGCAAACCCCAGTATGACCCCAAAATCCCCCAAATCCTCCTCAAATCCCCAAATCCTCAAAAATCCCCCTAAAATCCCCCTATAATCCCCAAAATCCCCCTGAAACCCCCCAAAACCCCCCAGGGATGAGATCGCGGGCTGTATTGAGGCTGCAAACCCCAGTATGACCCCAAAATCCCCCAAATCCTCCTCAAATCCCCCAAATCCCCCTATAATCCCCAAAAATCCCCCTAAAATCACCCAAAATCCCCCCAAAAATCCCCAAAAATCCCCAAAAAATCCCCAAAATTCCCCTGAAACCCCCCAAAACCCCCCAGGGACGAGATCGCGGGCTGCATCGAGGCCGCCTACGAGCGGATCCTGTTCCCCGAGGCCGCGCGGATCCTGTTCTTCAGCTCGCCCCGCAAGATGACCGACTACGCCAAGAAGGTAGGGCACAGCCCCGACACACCCCAAAACCGGCCTGAAACACCCCAAAACTGGCATGAAACACCCCAAAACTGGTCTGAAACACCCTGAAACACCCCAAAACCGGCCTGAAACACCCCAAAACCGGTCTGAAACACCCTGAAACACCCCAAAACCGGCGTGAAACAGCCCAAAACCGGCGTGAAACACCCCAAAACCGGTGTGAAACACCCTGAAACACCCTGAAACCAGCCTGAAACACCCCAAAACCGGTCTGAAACACCCTGAAACACCCCAAAACCGGCGTGAAACAGCCCAAAACCGGCGTGAAACACCCTGAAACACCCTGAAACCAGCCTGAAACACCCCAAAACCGGTCTGAAACACCCTGAAACACCCCAAAACCGGCGTGAAACACCCTGAAACACCCCAAAACCGGCCTGAAACACCCCAAAACCCCTAAATTTCCCCCAACCTCCCCAATACCCACCCCAAATCCCCTCTAACCCCCCAATACCCACCCCAAATCCCCAAAATTCCCCAAAACCCCCTTTAAGCCCTCCAAACCCCCAATACCCACCCCAAACCCCCTTTAACCCCCTCCAAATTCCCCAAAATCCCCCCAAACCCCCTTTAACCCACCCCAAACCCCCCAATACCCACCCCAAATCCCCCAAAATCCCCCCCAAACCCCCCTTTAACCCACCCCAAATCCCCCCCAAACCCCCTTTAACCCCCTCCAATCCCCCTTTAACCCCCCCCAATCCCCTTTAACCCCCCCAAACCCCCTTTAACCCCCCCAATCCCCCTTTAACCCACCCCAATCCCCCTTTAACCCCCTCCAATCCCCCCAAATCCCCCCCAAACCCCCTTTAACCCCCTCCAATCCCCCCCAATCCCCCTTTAACCCCCCCAATCCCCCTTTAACCCCCTCCAATCCCCCTTTAACCCACCCCAATCCCCCTTTTAACCCTCTCCAAACCCCCTTTAACCCCCTCCAATCCCCCTTTAACCCCCTCCAATCCCCCCAAATCCCCCCCAAACCCCCTTTAACCCCCTCCAATCCCCCCAAAATCCCCCCAAACCCCCTTTAAACCCCCTCCAATCCCCCCAAATCCCCCCAAACCCCCTTTAACCCACCCCAAACCCCCGAATCCTCACCCCAAACCCCCTTTAACCCCCTCCAATCCCCCAAAATCCCCCCCAAACCCCCTTTAACCCCCTCCAATCCCCCAAAATCCCCCCCAAACCCCCTTTAACCCACCCCAATCCCCCAAAATCCCCCCCAAACCCCCTTTAACCCCCTCCAATCCCCCAAAATCCCCCCAAACCCCCTTTAACCCACCCCAAACCCCGAATCCTCACCCCAAACCCCCTTTAACCCCCTCCAATCCCCCCAAAATCCCCCCCAAACCCCCTTTAACCCACCCCAAACCCCCAAAATCCCCCCAAACCCCCTTTAACCCCCCCCAAACCCCCTTTAACCCCCCCCCCAAACCCATTTTTTCCCCCTTTTTTCCCCCCTCTCCCCAGCGGGGCTGGGTGCTGGGCCCCTCCAACTATTACAGCTTCGGGGGGCGGCAGCAGAAGGCCGAGGACCCCCCGATCCCCTCGACGGAGCTGGCCACGCAGGTGATCGAGTACGCCCGGCAGCTGGAGATGATCGTCTGAAAAGCGCCAGTGCCCTCCAGCTCCTCTTGGTCCCGTTTTCTTCCGCCTTTTTCCTCTGTTTTTCGGGGGGTTTCCCACGTTTAAAGTGTTTTTTTGTTTGTTTGGTTTTTTTATCGGAGGGGGTTTAACTGCTCGGAGTTGATTTGGGTCCCAGCCCCACATTAAACCCCCCCCCCCAGCAAAGTCTCCCCACCCCTGTTTTTATTCTCCTCATTTCTCTTATTTCATTGCGTTTTTTTTGGGGGTTGATGTGGTTTTTGGGGGACGGTTAAACGTTTAAAAGGAGTTTTGGTGGGGTCTTGATGCTCTCTGAAACCCCCGGGACCCCCGAAATCCTCATTTATTCCAATTTTCTCTTCAATTTTGTTGCATTTTTGGGGGGGGGGCAATTCTTGATGTGGGAACCCCAAACCCCCTCAGACCACCCCCAATCCCCCTTTTAACTCCCATTTCCCCACGTTTTCGGGAGGTTGAACGATTTCAAAGGTTCTTTTGTGGGGGGATTTGAGACCCCCCATTCCCCGCATCCCCTTTTTGGGCGGAACCGGGGGGCGGGGGTGGCTGAGCCCCCTCCCCAAAACTACCAATCCCAAGGTGTTGTTCCAATAAAGTGCTGGAGCCGGGTGAGGCGGTTTGGAGCGGCTCGGGGTCGTTTTGGGCCATTTTGGGGCCATTTCGGGCCGTTTCGTTCCTGGGGGGGCTCCGGGACCCCGAATTGGGGAGGGGGCGGTGCCTTCCCCCCCTCACCACGAAACCCCGCCCTCTCTCTCCTGATTGGTTGAGAGCCTCACGCGCCTCACGCTGATTGGTCGAGGCGCTCCCCAGCAAGAAAGGCGCGCTCATGTGACCGGCGCGAATGAAAGGGTTGAGATGATTGGGTGGCGAATGGCGGGAATGAGAGGAGAGCGGTGATTGGTTGGAAGCGCGGGGCGTGTGGCCAATGAGCGTGCGAGGGGGCGGGGTTGAGGTGAGGTGGGGAGTGCGCCGCCGTGTGGACGGGAGGGGAAAGGCCCAGTGCTCCCAGTGTCCCCCCAGTTACCGCCAGTGCGCTCCCAGTTACCCCCAGTGCGCTCCCAGTTACCCCCAGTGTCCTCCCAGT
>NW_027099728.1:0-228000 GCF_031753505.1 Anomalospiza imberbis | reverse complement strand
GTAACATCAAGCCAGGCACAACCATTTTTGTCTTGGACCCAATCCCAAACCCTGTCAAATTAGCACTAACCTTTGCCTCAGCTGTTTAACAAAGGAACGGTGCCAAGCAGAGCAGGCTCATGCCATCCAAGTGAAACAGACAAATGCCAAACTCACAAATTATAAAGTACTTGGAAAAGTTACTCAGCGTTTTCCAAGGCGCGCAGAGATGCCCTGGGGACCACTGGTATCCCCAAGTACAAAAGTGAAGGAATATAGAAATGTAAAAGACACTTTCCAAAGCTGAGAATGGCTGGGAAATTTCTACACCTTCTCCTGAGAAAGCTAGAAAGTTAAGAACAAAGTGAATACATTGATATTTATCATAAGGAACAAGAAAGAACAAGAACGTATTGATAGCTCAAGATGTGCAAAGTCCTAGATATATGCTTTGCAAAGATAGAAAATGTTTCCATCTTAAAGAAGGAATTATTGTGTATTGTTTGAGGTTCATAGAAGTCCTTTTGTTAATGTTAAACCCACGTGGGTCCTTTTCTAATTGCTTAGAGTATAATGACTTTACACCTTTTCTTTTATGCTATTGGTTCAAAGAATGGGTATAAAAAGGCTTTGCATGGGCTGCCATCTTGTCTGTGATCTGTGTTTGCATGGGTGTTGTCATTTTCCTGTGCCTCTTGCTTTTTGCTTGTATGATGCAGACAGATAATAAATCACAAGTCTGCAAGCAGTCAGGGTCTCGTCCCGTTTGTGAAACACGCACGGATCTGGCAGAAAGAGGCAGCGAGCAGCCCGTGTTTGTAGAAGGCCTGGGGCTGCACGTCTGAGCCTCCACCTGGAAACACACTTGGGGGAATACGAGCTAGAGCTGGAGTGCCTCTCCTGAAAGGACCTGAAGTCTTTCAGCCTTGCCAGCGTTTCTTGAGGGTGTGTTGGTGTTCCCCAGAAAAGCTGCACGTTTGGGGAAACGCCTTTGGAGGAAAGGGGCTTGCTTCTCAAGGAAAGTGCTTCCCAGGGAGCTCCCAGTGAGGTAGGTGCGAGTATCCCCCTTTGGCTCTCTGTGCTCCTTTCAGTCCTTGAAGGCCCATTGCACTTGGCAGAGGGGCAGGAAGAAGGCTGTGAAGAGCAGGTTTGGCATCCACCTGGACCTGCCGAGACCAAGCCAAGCACCTGCAGCAGGATGTGTTACCCCCCTTTGGACAGAGGTGCGAGCAGAACCGTCTCTGTCCCGCTGTGAGCCCCAAAGCTCTCTGTGGGAGCTGTGAATGAAAAGGCCTTTACACACACCCTTTTCACATCTTCCCTGTCTGCTGTTGTCCCAGATCGAAAAAAGCAAGATGTATTCTATTTGCCATCTGTATGGCAGTTGTCTTGTGTGAAGTGGGCAGTTGTTCCTTATCTCTTCCACAATCAATCCTCCCTCCGGAAAGACATCTGCTGATAGTGGGCCACTGCAAGACTGAAAAGAACTGTAACATGCCATTGTGAGATGCTCCGCCCAGAGGGAGGAGCCAAGCATCCCTACCTGCATGTATAGTCTTGAACTTCTGGCCCAGGAGCACAGCTATTTCTGCGCTGGATTTTCCCAGAGGAACAGCTGCCTCTTCCACTGCCTCTTCAGAGGAAGACTGCACCCTTTTCCACAAGATCACTTCTCCAACAGAACCACACCTGACACTCCGGGAGGACTGCAGCCACAATTCCAATTGGACTGCTACCAACACCCTGTCCACCAGGGTGTCAGGTTGTATTCTGACTCTGTCTGTGTTGTTTTAGTTCACTGCATTGTTTATTTTATCTGTTATTTTCTTCCCTAATAAAGAACTGGTATTCCTGCTCCCATATTTTTGCCTGGGAGTCCCCCTTAATTTCAAACTTAGAGCAATTCAGAGGGAAGAGGTCTACATTTTTCCATTTCAGGGGAGGTTCCTGCCTTCCTTAGCAGACACCTGTCTTTCCAAACCAAGACAGCTGGGTTTCAACTCTTGGCAATATGCATTTGCCTCCTGCTTGGAGGGAGCTGCTGTGGCCCAGGGCCAGCACAGAGCTGGGCTGGGTGGGCCAGGCAGTGTGGAGAGTCTTGGCTGATCTTGGTGCGTGCCTGGCCTCAGAAAGGCTTGGAAGGTTTGCCTCCCAAAGTGTCCTGCTCATTGGCTCTCCCTGTGCATCTTGGAGAGCACAAGGTGGGCATTTCTGGCAGCTGGGCATCAGCAGGCCTTACAATGGGGGCGTGTTGTGGAGCGAGCCCAGCTGAGGTACCCTGAGAGGAGCCCAGTGCTCCTTGCTCCTCTTTGCTGACACGGGAGCGTCTGTCTGCTTTCGGGATGGCCCTGGCTGCGTGAGGGGTGCTACGTGGACACGAGACAGCCGGTCCTGTCCCGCTGGGTCCCAGCAGTGCCTCGCAGCAGTCCTGCATCCACGTCAGGATGCTGGCCAAGAGAGGCCCTGGCAGCTGAGGCAGCTGATTTTAAGCTTGTGCAGATACACACAGGGGATGGCCAACAGTGTTCCCTCAGGGTACAGCAGTCCTGAGGGGCCTCCCCAGAGCTGCCTGATGCCGCCCACTCCCTGTGGCACCAGTTGCTTTCCTGTGGAATGTTCTACCTGCCCCAAGAGCACAGAGGGAGCTGGAAAAAGAGCTTGCCAGGCTGCTCTCAATCCTTTACCAGCAGCCCTGGCTGAGTGGAGAAGTCCGAGCTGAGCGCAGATGTGCCAATGGAAAAGCCGTGCACGGGAAGGCTCGGTGGGAAGGATGAGCCAGGATCCATAGGCCTGGCAGCCTGAGCTTGCTGCCAGGGAATTCCTCGGAGAAGATCCTTCAGAGTGCCATTCCACGGCACATGCAGGGAACCAGGGGGTCTGCTGGATGGTGGGAAAGCTTTGAGGAGGGACGGGGACAGCTGGGGGTCCTGGCGGGCTGTTGAGGGCTTCTCTGCGGGTGTTTGCGGGGGGTTGGTGTTGGGGAGCGTGTTGGGGAAGGAGTTGTCTGGAAGGTGAGAGGTCTAGGCTGGAAACTGAGTCAGCTTGAAGGCAGCATTTGTGGTTTAGCACAGCTTTGCTTATGGAGGGCGGAAGGAATATCTGTGACTATTTCCGTTCATGGTCCTGATTCTCCTGCAGGGAACAAGATGGGAGAACTGTACTTTATTGGCCACTTAGGTATCTGACTTTCATTCCTTGAGAGCTTTTATTCCTTAAGAGAATGATGATATTATCATCCCTTCTTTGAAAACCATTTGCACACCAAAGAATGGTCTTGTTTTTGCCTCCGTGTAGTGTTATGTTTTGCAAAGTGACTTTCAATGGAATGTGTTACGGCAAATGAGTTGCTGCTTTTAGATGGGAACAAACTTCCAAATCATTCACATTCCCCAGCAATGGCTATTAATTTGAGAAGTTTGCAGATTTTGGAACTACTCCAGTGGCCCAATGAGAAGTAAAGCCTTCCTGAATTGAGGATTCTTAAGTGGCCTGATCCCGCAGAGCAGGGCAGGGTTTGCTGATGGTTTGAGCTGCTCCTAAAGATCCTGTTGGGCTGTCTCAGACACCTGGGGCCAGGGATTCCTTCCCAACTGGGCCACTTTGGGTGGGCTGGGGGCGGCCCCAGGGCAGGTGGCAGTGTGTGCAAGGGCCCTTTGTGACACGCTGCAGCATGGTCACCATGGCATGGAACAGGACAGGGTGTCCAAGGGCCCTCCCTTTGTGACACGTGGGGACATAGGAGCTGGCGGTGACAAGAGCACGCCACAGTGCTCGGAGCACACATCAGGATAGGACAGAACCGAGCAGTGCTGTGAGGAGCCCCCGCACAGTGCACTCGTTCGTGTCTGACACAGAAAATTTCCAAGGCGTTATTCCTGCAGCTGACCTCGCGGCCAGACTGTGGGACTTGGTGACCGGAATCACTTACGAGGAGTCTCCTGTCATTGTGGCAGGAGCCCTCCAGACCAGAGTGCAGGACTTGCTGTCCTGCAGCCTTGCTGAGGCTCCTCTGTCTCAGGTGCCTTCAAGGCACAACTGCAATTGTTGACTTGGATATATCCTGAGGCATCTCTCTAGAAGGTGCCTTCAAGGCTAGAGGGTGGAATGGCGGGCAGATTTCTCAGGCTGTGCAAAGTGTTCAGGGGGGAAGAAAAGGAAGGCCCTGGAGCTGCCCCAGCACAACAGCCTGAAGAGCCAGAGCAGATCCAAACACTGCAGGATGGTGAGTGGCAGAGTGGGGCTATAGGGCTGATGCCTGCAGCCAGCTTGACCTCATCCCATCCCATCCCATCCCATCCCATCCCATCCCATCCCATCCCATCCCATCCCATCCCATCCCATCCCATCCCCTGGGGACATGCCCATGGACAGGACGGAAGTGGGGCCGGGCAGACACCCTGCAGTGGCCGTGCTCCATCCCCTGGGGCATCCCGGGACTGTCCCTGCTTGGGGAGCGCGGGGCTGGGCTGTGTTCTCCGGCCTCTCCCGCAGCCCCTCAGCTCTGGCTGCGCTCGCTCTTTGCCAGGTGCAGCCCTGGACCCGACACAAGAGCAGGAACCCAGCCGTGGCCGCTTCCGCAGAAGCCTGAAGGTACCAGCAGCCATCCCCACCTGGGCTGGGCCTGCTGTCACTGCTCAGCCGAGCACCACGCTTGCAGCACTCCATGGAACACTCCGAGCTTCCCTGTCCTTTGTTCTCCTGCAGATGTTCCGGAAGTTCCTGCGCATTCGGCGGAGAAAGACCGGCAGCACAGCAGCTGAGGGCCCAGCCAAGCCTGACTCGGGGCTGACCGAGCTCCAGGCTGAGCCTGATGTCAGCCCGGATTCGGCTGAGCGCTCAGAAGACTCTGACGCCTCAGCGACTGAAACCTGGGCAAAGGCTCTTCTCATGTTAATGACTGAGGATGTGGCCATCACAAACAGGGACAATGAAGAGACTCAGGGCATCACAAATACTGACACCACGCCTGCTCCCGCTATGATTCATGCTCCCACTATGGATTTCTTCGAGGAGAGTGATGTTCCTTCTCAGCAGCAGGTAAGCAGCCTGGGGCCAGGCCTGGAGGCCTCCCAGGACTGTGTGTCCCCTCAAGCCATGGTAACCGGGCCCACTCGGCCTTTGAGGCCAGCACAGTGTGGTGGGAAGGGAAGCACTTCTTGCGGGAAGCTGGAGAAGTTGCTCCCTTGGACAGTGCTCCAAGTCTTCCCCATGCCCCCTCCAGGTGCCAGCCAAGGTGAAGAACATCCACCAGAGGCTGGTGTCCCACGTCTCTGTGGATGCCAGGCTGCAAATTGACCTTGTGAGGCTGGCTGAAGAACACCCTGCTGACGTGGTGCTGACCCTCCTGCGCTGTGCCCCAACGTGTGACAGGTACAGGGCCCACGAGCCTGGAGAGCTCAGGGCTCAGCAGCCTTTAGGGCCCGTGGCCCTGCACAGCCTGTCCCATGGGGGCTGCCAGACAGGCAGAGAGGCCCAGGACCCTCGGGCCCCTCTGTTTCCTGAGCCTGCTGCCAGTGCTCCTTCCCTGCCCTTCAGGGCTCCAGGGCTCTGTCACCTGGGCCCCCACAGCTGCACAGGGCATGGTGCTGTGACTGACATGGCCCTGACACAGAGCTCTGATCCCACAGAGCTGCTGCAGTGCTGTGGAGAGCCATAGGCTCATCGGGACCAGCAGTGGAGAAAGTGCTGCCAACACTGCTCCGTGTGATGGAGGACTGGCCTCTGACCAGAAAGTGCACCTCTGATGGGGACAACGAGGACATTTTTGCCCTGGCTGTGAGTTTCTGGAACTGGCCTTTGCTCACCCCCAGGTCGCCTCTCCAGCAGCTCTCCATCCTCTCCACGCCTCAGGCGCTGGGGTGAAACCTGGGCTCGGGGCAGGCTCAGGGGGCACCAGGCCTTCTGCTCCCCTGCGTCTGCCCTTGGGCCCTGCCCCATGGACACCTCGGCACTGAGCCCTGCCTTGGGCTGCTTCTCTTGCAGGCAACTCTGGTGATCTGGGTGATTGTGCCTGAGTGCAACAGGGCGGTGATCCCTTATTCTGGGCGACTGTTTGTGGCACTGCTCTTCCATGTTGTCTTCACCACACAGCAGATGCCACCAGAGGAAGTTGATAACTTCTGGAGAGCATGCCGGGAGGAACACCGCCTTCCCAGCAAGCCCAACAGGTCCCAGTCCTCCTGTCCTTCCCGTGCCCTTGTGGCTAGCGCCAGTGCTCCCAGTGTGACCTGGGCTTTTCTCTGCACACAGGTTTGCAGTGCAGGCCATGAAGGCTCTGCTCGGCCGACTGCGGTGTGACAATGTGGTGGAGGCTATGGAGCGCAAGCGTGGCTGGGACATGCTGCTGTGTGCTGACACCCAGCACGATGCCGTGGGTCTGCTTGCCAGGTGAGACCCCCTTCTCCCCACTGCCCCCAGCATTTGTGCCCTGTGCCCCACACAGTCCCTGTGGTCCTGGGCCAGAGGGGCTCGTCACCAAAGGACGGCCAAGAAGAATGGAAAAGGCTGGGAGAGGAGGGTGCCCAGAAGGGGCTGCTTCTCAAAGTGCCCACATCCCCTCCAGGGATGCTGGGGAAAGACCAGACCTCTGTGAGTCAGTCCTGGGAGAGGTTTGGTCTCCCCACCTCAGGGCTTTGTGTCCTTTTCCCCCTTCCAGGGAGATGCGGTGTATCTTTATCCCCTTGTGTTCCCTCATTGCATCACATCTACTCAAGCAGCTCTGCAGGGAGGATCCGTGCTGGGATCTTCCCTTCCTGGCATTCCTTGTGGAGGTGAGCTTGTTGGCCAGCGCTGCCTCGCTGAGCTGCCTCCCAGCTCTCTGCCCTCTCGTAGCCACAGCTGCCAGGACGGTGCCCACGCCCTGTGCTGCTGCCTGGGCCCAGCCCTGTGCGGTTCTGGGCTCCTGCCGGCCGGGTCCCCTGTCACTGCCCTGTGCCTTTCAGGTCCTGCATTGCCTGGACATGACTAAATATGCAGACAGCATACTGGAGATCATGTCAAGGCACCTGCAGAGCGAGTGCAGGCAGCGGCGTCACCTGGCGCTCAGAGGCCTCGTGGTGCTCAGCAAGGATCCCTCGATGGTGAGAAGGGGGCAGCGGCTGAAGCTGCGCTGGGCAAAGCAGCCCCTTGGGCTGGCAGGGCTTCAGGAGCTGAGGCAGCTGCTGCCAGCTCTCCTGCCTCACCTGCCCCGGTGCTTTGGGACAGGCCTTTGGCCTGCGGGCCCTGCAGCAGCAGGATGGGGCTGCAGAGCCAGGGCGGTGTTGGCTGTACAGCCGTCCATGGCTTTCCAGCACAGCCTTGTGTTCCACACAGGCCAGAAGGATGTGCAGTCTGTCTCAAAACCTTGTGGAGCGGCTGGGGGATGCACATGGATATGATGTCAGCATGACCCTCTCTGTGCTCACAAGTATACTTGAGAACGAACACATCGTGATATCCAGCACCACCGCCCCGAAGCTGGCTGAGGCACTCCTGCCACTCTTTGACTGTGTAAGGCTCTGTGCCCCCAGCCACGCACACTGGCTGCTGCCCAGAAATTTTGTGGGTTTTCTGGCCTTCGGCCAGGTGGGCTTGGGGAAGTTGCTAATGAGGTATTTTCCTTTCTCCCAGGACGACATCCATATGCAGCTGCTCTCCCTAAACCTCTTCTTCAAGGTGATGGACATGGTAGCGAACAAGGGGAAAAAGCCCCTGAGGCGGATTGTGAGGCAGAGCCTGCTGCCTCTCTTCTTCCATTGCCATGATGAGAATAAGCGTGTGGCAAAGGTGAGATTTTGAGTGATGCTGGTGCATCCTTGGAAGGGGTCTCTGATGTCTCCTGGCCTGGCCTCTCCCAGGCTCCAGCCTTCTGCTCCTGGCCTTGCCGCAGGGACAGAAGTCCTTTTCTTTGGGCTGTGGCGGCATCTCCACGTCTCTCCTGCTCTCCAGGCCTCTCGTGAACTGCTGCTTTGTGTAGCAAGGTTCCTGAAGAGAAGGAAGCTCAAGCGACTACTTAAGAGGGAGAAGATGTTGAAGTTCAGCAAATGCCTGGTAAGGACGGCCTGGAAGCCCCAGGCTCAGCCTGGAGAAGGCCCCTGAGCGTGGTGCTGGGTGTGTGGGCTGGCAGCTGTGCCCCTGCCCGGTGCTGCACCCAGAGGCCGCGCGGGCTCTTCTCCAGGCTCCCGTGGGCCCCAGCCGGGTGCCGATGGAGCCCCGGCCCAGCGGGGCTGCGGGGCGGCCCCGCGGCTCCCCGGGCAGCAGCCGGCCCTCTGCCGCCTCCAGAGCCCGGCGCCAGCGGCTGCTGGCCGGGCCTCAGGGCTGTGCGGGCAGGGGAGGCCGGGGCAGGGCGCAGGGAGCGCCTGGCCCAGGGGCCGAGCCCGCGCCAACCCTTCCCTCCTGCCGCTCTCTCCAGCTGGAAGAGGACAGGAGCCGAGTGGCCGAGCACCTGCGCCGGGCCCTGCCCTACCTGCAGAGCCCACAGGAGCCCCTGCGAGAGGCGGCCGTCAGGTTCATGGGTGAGCCACGAGCCCGGGCTCCCTCCCTGCCCCGCCTCAGCTCGGCCCCAGCCGTGGCTGCTGCCCCGGCAGCGCCATCCGGGCCCGGCGCCGTGGAGCCCCGCCTGGCCTCGGCGCTGCTGCCGCCCTCCGGCAGCCGTGCCCTGGGGCGGCAGCGTGCGGCAAGGGCCCGGGCTGAGCCCTGCCGGGCCACCAGGGCGTGTGGCCACAGGGCTGGCAGCGCCGCTGGCAGGGAGCTGTGCCGCTGGCAGCGCCGTGACAGCCTCTGTGTTCACAGGCACGGCCGGGGTGCTTCTGATGGGGCAGCAGGAAGAACTCCACACCCTCCGTCAGGGTGAGTGAAGGCAGCGGGCTGACAGCGGGGACTGGCGGGAGAGGTGCAATGCCTGGGCAGGGTGCTGCAATCCCTGTCCCGGCTGGGGTGGGCTTTGCTCCTTGTGTGGATGAGAGGTGGCGTGGGCAGAGCACAGCGAGATTTCAGGGTCTCGGAGAGGCGGACTCATGGCAGGCTGATCCAGTTGACACCCCCTTTTCTTGTGGCTATGGCAAGAGCTGGGTGTGATGGACCTCGCAGGAAGGTCTCCTAGGATTCCTACAGAGCCTGGCTCTAACTGGGGCTCTGCTCCTCTCTCTTCCAGCCCTTCAAGCCCTGAGGAGAGATGACAGCCCTTCCCAGACAAACATGGTATTTCAACATCTATTCAATGAAAGAGCTGCCGAACTGGCTCAGAAGAACCAGTGTCTGCATCAGGCCTCCAAATGCCATGGAAGATGAGACCACCTTGAGACCAGAAGAGACCAGCTGGAGCTCCAGGCACAGCGGATGATTGGCACGGCTGACCCTGTGGGAAACTTGCAGGGCTTCAGCCCTCTCCCTGCTTATAGATAGCTTCTTCCCTCCAGCCCTCAGATCCTGCCGATCCCATTTTTTCCCTCCCACCTCAGCCCTTGGTTTCATCGGCCATTAATAAACAGTTTGGCTTCTTCACTTTGCCTCCATCTCTGTGGAGATGAAGCGATGCAAATCCCGAGCCCTGGGGCACACGGGCCCCTGCTGCCGTCCTCTTCCATGCCATGGTTTGTGCACACACACAGAGGAACGAGGGCAGATCAGGCTGGAAAGGTGCCTGTGCTGAAATTCCACAACACTGTGGAGTTACAGATCTTGCTGAGCACCTTGGAGCCCCTAGAACTTTGGAAGAGCCAGCCTGAGTATGCTCTGAACCCAGCTGTGAGGGATTCCATGGCAAGCATCCACAGAGGGCAAAGGAGCTTGGAATGCTGGAGGTTTTCAAGAACAGCTTCCTGAAAGCACAGCAGTGCTCCATCCCTGCACAGGATGAGGAAGAGGGCAGAACCAGCGACCATCCGGGCTTAACAGGGAGCTTTGGGTGTGCCTGAGGGCAAATGAAGCAGCAGCGTGGTGCCCGAGACTCGGACGCGCGACCGTGCCAGTGCCTGGAGCGCTGTCAGGCAGTGCCGGGATCCTGGGTGTGGTTCTGGTCCCCACAAGTGAGGAATGGCAGCCCCAGGCTCAGAGCCAGTCAGAAAGCCAACCAAGTGAGCCCACAGGGAGGGCGCCCTTCCAGTTTCTCTGGGCCATGGCCGCAAAACAGCCCCTGCTGCTTCTTCCTCTGCCTGTGTTTGGGGTGTGCTGGTGGCAGAGGCAGCCAGGTTGGGCTCTGCCTTCCAAAGCCTGTTGGGAGCAGGCATGAAAAGCACTGCGTGCTGGAAGGTGCTGGCAAGAGCGTCCTGTGGGAACAGGGCTCTGGGCTCTGGCCGGGACCAGCCTGGTTTTGGTGCCGTGAGCGCAGGCAGGAGTTGAGGCAGCTGAAGAGGCAGCGGGCAGCTCATGTTTGTAGAGGGCCTGAGGCTGCACGTCTCTCTGGACCTGCCGAGACCAAGCCAAGCACCTGCAGCAGGATGTGTTACCCCCCTTTGGACAGAGGTGCGAGCAGAACCGTCTCTGTCCCGCTGTGAGCCCCAAAGCTCTCTGTGGGAGCTGTGAATGAAAAGGCTTTTACACACACCCTTTTTCACATCTTCCCTGTCTGCTGTTGTCCCAGATGGAAAAAAGCAAGATGTATTCTATTTGCCATCTGTATGGCAGTTGTCTTGTGTGAAGTGGGCAGTTGTTCCTTATCTCTTCCACAATCAATCCTCCCTCTGGAAAGACATCTGCTGATAGTGGGCCACTGCAAGACTGAAAAGAACTGTAACATGCCATTGTGAGATGCTCCGCCCAGAGGGAGGAGCCAAGCATCCCTACCTGCATGTATGGTCTTGAACTTCTGGCCCAGGAGTACAGCTATTTCTGCGCTGGATTTTCCCAGAGGAACAGCTGCCTCTTCCACTGCCTCTTCAGAGGAAGACTGCACCCTTTTCCACAAGATCACTTCTCCAACAGAACCACACCTGACACTCCGGGAGGACTGCAGCCACAATTCCAATTGGACTGCTACCAACACCCTGTCCACCAGGGTGTCAGGTTGTATTCTGACTCTGTCTGTGTTGTTTTAGTTCACTGCATTGTTTATTTTATCTGTTATTTTCTTCCCTAATAAAGAACTGGTATTCCTGCTCCCATATTTTTGCCTGGGAGGACCCCTTAATTTCAAACTTAGAGCAATTCAGAGGGAAGAGGTCTACATTTTTCCATTTCAGGGGAGGTTCCTGCCTTCTTTAGCAGACCCCTGTCTTTCCAAACCAAGACAGCTGGGTTTCAACTCTTGGCAATATGCATTTGCCTCCTGCTTGGTGGGAGCTGCTGTGGCCCAGGGCCAGCACAGAGCTGGGCTGGGTGGGCCAGGCAGCGTGGAGAGTCTTGGCTGATCTTGGTGCGTGCCTGGCCTCAGAAAGGCTTGGAAGGTTTGCCTCCCAAAGTGTCCTGCTCATTGGCTCTCCCTGTGCATCTTGGAGAGCACAAGGTGGGCATTTCTGGCAGCTGGGCATCAGCAGGCCTTACAATGGGGGCGTGTTGTGGAGCGAGCCCAGCTGAGGTACCCTGAGAGGAGCCCAGTGCTCCTTGCTCCTCTCTGCTGACACGGGAGCGTCTGTCTGCTTTCGGGATGGCCCTGGCTGCGTGAGGGGTGCTACGTGGACACGAGACAGCCGGTCCTGTCCCGCTGGGTCCCAGCAGTGCCTCGCAGCAGTCCTGCATCCACGTCAGGATGCTGGCCAAGAGAGGCCCTGGCAGCTGAGGCAGCTGATTTTAAGCTTGTGCAGATACACACAGGGGATGGCCAACAGTGTTCCCTCAGGGTACAGCAGTCCTGAGGGGCCTCCCCAGAGCTGCCTGATGCCGCCCACTCCCTGTGGCACCAGTTGCTTTCCTGTGGAATGTTCTACCTGCCCCAAGAGCACAGAGGGAGCTGGAAAAAGAGCTTGCCAGGCTGCTCTCAATCCTTTACCAGCAGCCCTGGCTGAGTGGAGAAGTCCGAGCTGAGCGCAGATGTGCCAATGGAAAAGCCGTGCACGGGAAGGCTCGGTGGGAAGGATGAGCCAGGATCCATAGGCCTGGCAGCCTGAGCTTGCTGCCAGGGAAGGCCTCGGAGCAGATCCTCCGGAGTGCCATCCCACGGCACATGCAGGGAACCAGGGGGTCTGCTGGATGGTGGGAAAGCTTTGAGGAGGGATGGGGACAGCTGGGGGTCCTGGCGGGCTGTTGAGGGCTTCTCTGCGGGTGTTTGCGGGGGGTTGGTGTTGGGGAGCGTGTTGGGGAAGGAGTTGTCTGGAAGGTGAGAGGTCTAGGCTGGAAACTGAGTCAGCTTGAAGGCAGCATTTGTGGTTTAGCACAGCTTTGCTTATGGAGGGCGGAAGGAATATCTGTGACTATTTCCGTTCATGGTCCTGATTCTCCTGCAGGGAACAAGATGGGAGAACTGTATTTATTGGCCACTTAGGTATCTGACTTTCATTCCTTGAGAGCTTTTATTCCTTAAGAGAATGATGATATTATCATCCCTTCTTTGAAAACCATTTGCACACCAAAGAATGGTCTTGTTTTTGCCTCCGTGCAGTGTTATGTTTTGCAAAGTGACTTTCAATGGAATGTGTTACGGCAAATGAGTTGCTGCTTTTAGATGGGAACAAACTTCCAAATCATTCACATTCCCCAGCAATGGCTATTAATTTGAGAAGTTTGCAGATTTTGGAACTACTCCAGTGGCCCAATGAGAAGTAAAGCCTTCCTGAATTGAGGATTCTTAAGTGGCCTGATCCCGCAGAGCAGGGCAGGGTTTGCTGATGGTTTGAGCTGCTCCTAAAGATCCTGTTGGGCTGTCTCAGACACCTGGGGCCAGGGATTCCTTCCCAACTGGGCCACTTTGGGTGGGCTGGGGGCGGCCCCAGGGCAGGTGGCAGTGTGTGCAAGGGCCCTTTGTGACACGCTGCAGCATGGTCACCATGGCATGGAACGGGACAGGGTGTCCAAGGGCCCTCCCTTTGTGACACGTGGGGACATAGGAGCTGGCGGTGACAAGAGCACGCCACAGTGCTCGGAGTACACATCAGGACAGGACAGAACCGAGCAGTGCTGTGAGGAGCCCCCGCACAGTGCACTCGTTCGTGTCTGACACAGAAAATTTCCAAGGCGTTATTCCTGCAGCTGACCTCGCGGCCAGACTGTGGGACTTGGTGACCGGAATCACTTACGAGGAGTCTCCTGTCATTGTGGCAGGAGCCCTCCAGACCAGAGTGCAGGACTTGCTGTCCTGCAGCCTTGCTGAGGCTCCTCTGTCTCAGGTGCCTTCAAGGCACAACTGCAATTGTTGACTTGGATATATCCTGAGGCATCTCTCTAGAAGGTGCCTTCAAGGCTAGAGGGTGGAATGGCGGGCAGATTTCTCAGGCTGTGCAAAGTGTTCAGGGGGGAAGAAAAGGAAGGCCCTGGAGCTGCCCCAGCACAACAGCCTGAAGAGCCAGAGCAGATCCAAACACTGCAGGATGGTGAGTGGCAGAGTGGGGCTATAGGGCTGATGCCTGCAGCCAGCTTGACCTCATCCCATCCCATCCCATCCCATCCCATCCCATCCCATCCCATCCCATCCCATCCCATCCCATCCCCTGGGGACATGCCCATGGACAGGACGGAAGTGGGGCCGGGCAGACACCCTGCAGTGGCCGTGCTCCATCCCCTGGGGCATCCCGGGACTGTCCCTGCTTGGGGAGCGCGGGGCTGGGCTGTGTTCTCCGGCCTCTCCCGCAGCCCCTCAGCTCTGGCTGCGCTCGCTCTTTGCCAGGTGCAGCCCTGGACCCGACACAAGAGCAGGAACCCAGCCGTGGCCGCTTCCGCAGAAGCCTGAAGGTACCAGCAGCCATCCCCACCTGGGCTGGGCCTGCTGTCACTGCTCAGCCGAGCACCACGCTTGGAGCACTCCATGGAACACTCCGAGCTTCCCTGTCCTTTGTTCTCCTGCAGATGTTCCGGAAGTTCCTGCGCATTCGGCGGAGAAAGACCGGCAGCACAGCAGCTGAGGGCCCAGCCAAGCCTGACTCGGGGCTGACCGAGCTCCAGGCTGAGCCTGATGTCAGCCCGGATTCGGCTGAGCGCTCAGAAGACTCTGACGCCTCAGCGACTGAAACCTGGGCAAAGGCTCTTCTCATGTTAATGACTGAGGATGTGGCCATCACAAACAGGGACAATGAAGAGACTCAGGGCATCACAAATACTGACACCACGCCTGCTCCCGCTATGATTCATGCTCCCACTATGGATTTCTTCGAGGAGAGTGATGTTCCTTCTCAGCAGCAGGTAAGCAGCCTGGGGCCAGGCCTGGAGGCCTCCCAGGACTGTGTGTCCCCTCAAGCCATGGTAACCGGGCCCACTCAGCCTTTGAGGCCAGCACAGTGTGGTGGGAAGGGAAGCACTTCTTGCGGGAAGCTGGAGAAGTTGCTCCCTTGGACAGTGCTCCAAGTCTTCCCCATGCCCCCTCCAGGTGCCAGCCAAGGTGAAGAACATCCACCAGAGGCTGGTGTCCCACGTCTCTGTGGATGCCAGGCTGCAAATTGACCTTGTGAGGCTGGCTGAAGAACACCCTGCTGACGTGGTGCTGACCCTCCTGCGCTGTGCCCCAACGTGTGACAGGTACAGGGCCCACGAGCCTGGAGAGCTCAGGGCTCAGCAGCCTTTAGGGCCCGTGGCCCTGCACAGCCTGTCCCATGGGGTCTGCCAGACAGGCAGAGAGGCCCAGGACCCTCGGGCCCCTCTGTTTCCTGAGCCTGCTGCCACTGCTCCTTCCCTGCCCTTCAGGGCTCCAGGGCTCTGTCACCTGGGCCCCCACAGCTGCACAGGGCATGGTGCTGTGACTGACATGGCCCTGACACAGAGCTCTGATCCCACAGAGCTGCTGCAGTGCTGTGGAGAGCCATAGGCTCATCGGGACCAGCAGTGGAGAAAGTGCTGCCAACACTGCTCTGTGTGATGGAGGACTGGCCTCTGACCAGAAAGTGCACCTCTGATGGGGACAACGAGGACATTTTTGCCCTGGCTGTGAGTTTCTGGAACTGGCCTTTGCTCACCCCCAGGTCGCCTCTCCAGCAGCTCTCCATCCTCTCCACGCCTCAGGCGCTGGGCTGAAACCTGGGCTCGGGGCAGGCTCAGGGGGCACCAGGCCTTCTGCTCCCCTGCGTCTGCCCTTGGGCCCTGCCCCATGGACACCTCGGCACTGAGCCCTGCCTTGGGCTGCTTCTCTTGCAGGCAACTCTGGTGATCTGGGTGATTGTGCCTGAGTGCAACAGGGCGGTGATCCCTTATTCTGGGCGACTGTTTGTGGCACTGCTCTTCCATGTTGTCTTCACCACACAGCAGATGCCACCAGAGGAAGTTGATAACTTCTGGAGAGCATGCCGGGAGGAACACCGCCTTCCCAGCAAGCCCAACAGGTCCCAGTCCTCCTGTCCTTCCCGTGCCCTTGTGGCTAGCGCCAGTGCTCCCAGTGTGACCTGGGCTTTTCTCTGCACACAGGTTTGCAGTGCAGGCCATGAAGGCTCTGCTCGGCCGACTGCGGTGTGACAATGTGGTGGAGGCTATGGAGCGCAAGCGTGGCTGGGACATGCTGCTGTGTGCTGACACCCAGCACGATGCCGTGGGTCTGCTGGCCAGGTGAGACCCCCTTCTCCCCACTGCCCCCAGCATTTGTGCCCTGTGCCCCACACAGTCCCTGTGGTCCTGGGCCAGAGGGGCTCGTCACCAAAGGACGGCCAAGAAGAATGGAAAAGGCTGGGAGAGGAGGGTGCCCAGAAGGGGCTGCTTCTCAAAGTGCCCACATCCCCTCCAGGGATGCTGGGGAAAGACCAGACCTCTGTGAGTCAGTCCTGGGAGAGGTTTGGTCTCCCCACCTCAGGGCTTTGTGTCCTTTTCCCCCTTCCAGGGAGATGCGGTGTATCTTTATCCCCTTGTGTTCCCTCATTGCATCACATCTACTCAAGCAGCTCTGCAGGGAGGATCCGTGCTGGGATCTTCCCTTCCTGGCATTCCTTGTGGAGGTGAGCTTGTTGGCCAGCGCTGCCTCGCTGAGCTGCCTCCCAGCTCTCTGCCCTCTCGTAGCCACAGCTGCCAGGACGGTGCCCACGCCCTGTGCTGCTGCCTGGGCCCAGCCCTGTGCGGTTCTGGGCTCCTGCCGGCCGGGTCCCCTGTCACTGCCCTGTGCCTTTCAGGTCCTGCATTGCCTGGACATGACTAAATGTGCAGACAGCATACTGGAGATCATGTCAAGGCACCTGCAGAGCGAGTGCAGGCAGCGGCGTCACCTGGCGCTCAGAGGCCTTGTGGTGCTCAGCAAGGATCCCTCGATGGTGAGAAGGGGGCAGCGGCTGAAGCTGCGCTGGGCAAAGCAGCCCCTTGGGCTGGCAGGGCTTCAGGAGCTGAGGCAGCTGCTGCCAGCTCTCCTGCCTCACCTGCCCCGGTGCTTTGGGACAGGCCTTTGGCCTGCGGGCCCTGCAGCAGCAGGGTGGGGCTGCAGAGCCAGGGCGGTGTTGGCCGTGCAGCCGTCCATGGCTTTCCAGCACAGCCTTGTGTTCCACACAGGCCAGAAGGATGTGCAGTCTGTCTCAAAACCTTGTGGAGCGGCTGGGGGATGCACATGGATATGATGTCAGCATGACCCTCTCTGTGCTCACAAGTATACTTGAGAACGAACACATCGTGATATCCAGCACCACCGCCCCGAAGCTGGCTGAGGCACTCCTGCCACTCTTTGACTGTGTAAGGCTCTGTGCCCCCAGCCACGCACACTGGCTGCTGCCCAGAAATTTTGTGGGTTTTCTGGCCTTCGGCCAGGTGGGCTTGGGGAAGTTGCTAATGAGGTATTTTCCTTTCTCCCAGGACGACATCCATATGCAGCTGCTCTCCCTAAACCTCTTCTTCAAGGTGATGGACATGGTAGCGAACAAGGGGAAAAAGCCCCTGAGGCGGATTGTGAGGCAGAGCCTGCTGCCTCTCTTCTTCCATTGCCATGATGAGAATAAGCGTGTGGCAAAGGTGAGATTTTGAGCGATGCTGGTGCATCCTTGGAAGGGGTCTCTGATGTCTCCTGGCCTGGCCTCTCCCAGGCTCCAGCCTTCTGCTCCTGGCCTTGCCGCAGGGACAGAAGTCCTTTTCTTTGGGCTGTGGCGGCATCTCCACGTCTCTCCTGCTCTCCAGGCCTCTCGTGAACTGCTGCTTTGTGTAGCAAGGTTCCTGAAGAGAAGGAAGCTCAAGCGACTACTTAAGAGGGAGAAGATGTTGAAGTTCAGCAAATGCCTGGTAAGGACGGCCTGGAAGCCCCAGGCTCAGCCTGGAGAAGGCCCCTGAGTGCGGTGCTGGGTGTGTGGGCTGGCAGCTGTGCCCCTGCCCGGGGCTGCACCCAGAGGCCACGCGGGCTCTTCTCCAGGCTCCCGTGGGCCCCAGCCGGGTGCCGATGGAGCCCCGGCCCAGCGGGGCTGCGGGGCGGCCCCGCGGCTCCCCGGGCAGCAGCCGGCCCTCTGCCGCCTCCAGAGCCCGGCGCCAGCGGCTGCTGGCCGGGCCTCAGGGCTGTGCGGGCAGGGGAGGCCGGGGCAGGGCGCAGGGAGCGCCTGGCCCAGGGGCCGAGCCCGCGCCAACCCTTCCCTCCTGCCGCTCTCTCCAGCTGGAAGAGGACAGGAGCCGAGTGGCCGAGCACCTGCGCCGGGCCCTGCCCTACCTGCAGAGCCCACAGGAGCCCCTGCGAGAGGCGGCCGTCAGGTTCATGGGTGAGCCACGAGCCCGGGCTCCCTCCCTGCCCCGCCTCAGCTCGGCCCCAGCCGCGGCTGCTGCCCCGGCAGCGCCATCCGGGCCCGGCGCCGTGGAGCCCCGCCTGGCCTCGGCGCTGCTGCCGCCTTCCGGCAGCCGTGCCCTGGGGCGGCAGCGTGCGGCAAGGGCCCGGGCTGAGCCCTGCCGGGCCACCAGGGCGTGTGGCCACAGGGCTGGCAGCGCCGCTGGAAGGGAGCTGTGCCGCTGGCAGCGCCGTGACAGCCTCTGTGTTCACAGGCACGGCCGGGGTGCTTCTGATGGGGCAGCAGGAAGAACTCCACACCCTCCGTCAGGGTGAGTGAAGGCAGCGGGCTGACAGCGGGGACTGGCGGGAGAGGTGCAATGCCTGGGCAGGGTGCTGCAATCCCTGTCCCGGCTGGGGTGGGCTTTGCTCCTTGTGTGGATGAGAGGTGGCGTGGGCAGAGCACAGCGAGATTTCAGGGTCTCGGAGAGGCGGACTCATGGCAGGCTGATCCAGTTGACACCCCCTTTTCTTGTGGCTATGGCAAGAGCTGGGTGTGATGGACCTCGCAGGAAGGTCTCCTAGGATTCCTACAGAGCCTGGCTCTAACTGGGGCTCTGCTCCTCTCTCTTCCAGCCCTTCAAGCCCTGAGGAGAGATGACAGCCCTTCCCAGACAAACATGGTATTTCAACATCTATTCAATGAAAGAGCTGCCGAACTGGCTCAGAAGAACCAGTGTCTGCATCAGGCCTCCAAATGCCATGGAAGATGAGACCACCTTGAGACCAGAAGAGACCAGCTGGAGCTCCAGGCACAGCGGATGATTGGCACGGCTGACCCTGTGGGAAACTTGCAGGGCTTCAGCCCTCTCCCTGCTTATAGATAGCTTCTTCCCTCCAGCCCTCAGATCCTGCCGATCCCATTTTTTCCCTCCCACCTCAGCCCTTGGTTTCATCGGCCATTAATAAACAGTTTGGCTTCTTCACTTTGCCTCCATCTCTGTGGAGATGAAGCGATGCAAATCCCGAGCCCTGGGGCACACGGGCCCCTGCTGCCGTCCTCTTCCATGCCATGGTTTGTGCACACACACAGAGGAACGAGGGCAGATCAGGCTGGAAAGGTGCCTGTGCTGAAATTCCACAACACTGTGGAGTTACAGATCTTGCTGAGCACCTTGGAGCCCCTAGAACTTTGGAAGAGCCAGCCTGAGTATGCTCTGAACCCAGCTGTGAGGGATTCCATGGCAAGCATCCACAGAGGGCAAAGGAGCTTGGAATGCTGGAGGTTTTCAAGAACAGCTTCCTGAAAGCACAGCAGTGCTCCATCCCTGCACAGGATGAGGAAGAGGGCAGAACCAGCGACCATCCGGGCTTAACAGGGAGCTTTGGGTGTGCCTGAGGGCAAAGGAAGCAGCAGCGCGGTGCCCGAGACTCGGACGCGCGACCGTGCCAGTGCCTGGAGCGCTGTCAGGCAGTGCCGGGATCCTGGGTGTGGTTCTGGTCCCCACAAGTGAGGAATGGCAGCCCCAGGCTCAGAGCCAGTCAGGAAGCCAACCAAGTGAGCCCACAGGGAGGGCGCCCTTCCAGTTTCTCTGGGCCATGGCCGCAAAACAGCCCCTGCTGCTTCTTCCTCCGCCTGTGTTTGGGGTGTGCTGGTGGCAGAGGCAGCCAGGTTGGGCTCTGCCTTCCAAAGCCTGTTGGGAGCAGGCATGAAAAGCACTGCGTGCTGGAAGGTGCTGGCAAGAGCGTCCTGTGGGAACAGGGCTCTGGGCTCTGGCCGGGACCAGCCTGGTTTTGGTGCCGTGAGTGCAGGCAGGAGTTGAGGCAGCTGAAGAGGCAGCGGGCAGCTCATGTTTGTAGAGGGCCTGAGGCTGCACGTCTGAGCCTCCACCTGGAAACACACTTGGGGGAATACGAGCTAGAGCTGGAGTGCCTGTCCTGAAAGGACCTGAAGTCTTTCAGCCTTGCCAGCGTTTCTTGAGGGTGTGTTGGTGTTCCCCAGAAAAGCTGCACGTTTGGGGAAACGCCTTTGGAGGAAAGGGGCTTGCTTCTCAAGGAAAGTGCTTCCCAGGGAGCTCCCAGTGAGGTAGGTGCGAGTATCCCCCTTTGGCTCTCTGTGCTCCTTTCAGTCCTTGAAGGCCCATTGCACTTGGCAGAGGGGCAGGAAGAAGGCTGTGAAGAGCAGGTTTGGCATCCACCTGGACCTGCCGAGACCAAGCCAAGCACCTGCAGCAGGATGTGTTACCCCCCTTTGGACAGAGGTGCGAGCAGAACCGTCTCTGTCCCGCTGTGAGCCCCAAAGCTCTCTGTGGGAGCTGTGAATGAAAAGGCCTTTACACACACCCTTTTTCACATCTTCCCTGTCTGCTGTTGTCCCAGATGGAAAAAAGCAAGATGTATTCTATTTGCCATCTGTATGGCAGTTGTCTTGTGTGAAGTGGGCAGTTGTTCCTTATCTCTTCCACAATCAATCCTCCCTCTGGAAAGACATCTGCTGATAGTGGGCCACTGCAAGACTGAAAAGAACTGTAACATGCCATTGTGAGATGCTCCGCCCAGAGGGAGGAGCCAAGCATCCCTACCTGCATGTATGGTCTTGAACTTCTGGCCCAGGAGCACAGCTATTTCTGCGCTGGATTTTCCCAGAGGAACAGCTGCCTCTTCCACTGCCTCTTCAGAGGAAGACTGCACCCTTTTCCACAAGATCACTTCTCCAACAGAACCACACCTGACACTCCGGGAGGACTGCAGCCACAATTCCAATTGGACTGCTACCAACACCCTGTCCACCAGGGTGTCAGGTTGTATTCTGACTCTGTCTGTGTTGTTTTAGTTCACTGCATTGTTTATTTTATCTGTTATTTTCTTCCCTAATAAAGAACTGGTATTCCTGCTCCCATATTTTTGCCTGGGAGGACCCCTTAATTTCAAACTTAGAGCAATTCAGAGGGAAGAGGTCTACATTTTTCCATTTCAGGGGAGGTTCCTGCCTTCCTTAGCAGACCCCTGTCTTTCCAAACCAAGACAGCTGGGTTTCAACTCTTGGCAATATGCATTTGCCTCCTGCTTGGAGGGAGCTGCTGTGGCCCAGGGCCAGCACAGAGCTGGGCTGGGTGGGCCAGGCAGCGTGGAGAGTCTTGGCTGATCTTGGTGTGTGCCTGGCCTCAGAAAGGCTTGGAAGGTTTGCCTCCCAAAGTGTCCTGCTCATTGGCTCTCCCTGTGCATCTTGGAGAGCACAAGGTGGGCATTTCTGGCAGCTGGGCATCAGCAGGCCTTACAATGGAGGCGTGTTGTGGAGCGAGCCCAGCTGAGGTACCCTGAGAGGAGCCCAGTGCTCCTTGCTCCTCTCTGCTGACACGGGAGCGTCTGTCTGCTTTCGGGATGGCCCTGGCTGCGTGAGGGGTGCTACGTGGACACGAGACAGCCGGTCCTGTCCCGCTGGGTCCCAGCAGTGCCTCGCAGCAGTCCTGCATCCACGTCAGGATGCTGGCCAAGAGAGGCCCTGGCAGCTGAGGCAGCTGATTTTAAGCTTGTGCAGATACACACAGGGGATGGCCAACAGTGTTCCCTCAGGGTACAGCAGTCCTGAGGGGCCTCCCCAGAGCTGCCTGATGCCGCCCACTCCCTGTGGCACCAGTTGCTTTCCTGTGGAATGTTCTACCTGCCCCAAGAGCACAGAGGGAGCTGGAAAAAGAGCTTGCCAGGCTGCTCTCAATCCTTTACCAGCAGCCCTGGCTGAGTGGAGAAGTCCGAGCTGAGCGCAGATGTGCCAATGGAAAAGCCGTGCACGGGAAGGCTCGGTGGGAAGGATGAGCCAAGATCCATAGGCCTGGCAGCCTGAGCTTGCTGCCAGGGAAGGCCTCGGAGCAGATCCTCCGGAGTGCCATCCCACGGCACATGCAGGGAACCAGGGGGTCTGCTGGATGGTGGGAAAGCTTTGAGGAGGGACGGGGACAGCTGGGGGTCCTGGCGGGCTGTTGAGGGCTTCTCTGCGGGTGTTTGCGGGGGGTTGGTGTTGGGGAGCGTGTTGGGGAAGGAGTTGTCTGGAAGGTGAGAGGTCTAGGCTGGAAACTGAGTCAGCTTGAAGGCAGCATTTGTGGTTTAGCACAGCTTTGCTTATGGAGGGCGGAAGGAGTATCTGTGACTATTTCCATTCATGGTCCTGATTCTCCTGCAGGGAACAAGATGGGAGAACTGTACTTTATTGGCCACTTAGGTATCTGACTTTCATTCCTTGAGAGCTTTTATTCCTTAAGAGAATGATGATATTATCATCCCTTCTTTGAAAACCATTTGCACACCAAAGAATGGTCTTGTTTTTGCCTCCGTGTAGTGTTATGTTTTGCAAAGTGACTTTCAATGGAATGTGTTACGGCAAATGAGTTGCTGCTTTTAGATGGGAACAAACTTCCAAATCATTCACATTCCCCAGCAATGGCTATTAATTTGAGAAGTTTGCAGATTTTGGAACTACTCCAGTGGCCCAATGAGAAGTAAAGCCTTCCTGAATTGAGGATTCTTAAGTGGCCTGATCCCGCAGAGCAGGGCAGGGTTTGCTGATGGTTTGAGCTGCTCCTAAAGATCCTGTTGGGCTGTCTCAGACACCTGGGGCCAGGGATTCCTTCCCAACTGGGCCACTTTGGGTGGGCTGGGGGCGGCCCCAGGGCAGGTGGCAGTGTGTGCAAGGGCCCTTTGTGACACGCTGCAGCATGGTCACCATGGCATGGAACAGGACAGGGTGTCCAAGGGCCCTCCCTTTGTGACACGTGGGGACATAGGAGCTGGCGGTGACAAGAGCACGCCACAGTGCTCGGAGCACACATCAGGATAGGACAGAACCGAGCAGTGCTGTGAGGAGCCCCCGCACAGTGCACTCGTTCGTGTCTGACACAGAAAATTTCCAAGGCGTTATTCCTGCAGCTGACCTCGCGGCCAGACTGTGGGACTTGGTGACCGGAATCACTTACGAGGAGTCTCCTGTCATTGTGGCAGGAGCCCTCCAGACCAGAGTGCAGGACTTGCTGTCCTGCAGCCTTGCTGAGGCTCCTCTGTCTCAGGTGCCTTCAAGGCACAACTGCAATTGTTGACTTGGATATATCCTGAGGCATCTCTCTAGAAGGTGCCTTCAAGGCTAGAGGGTGGAATGGCGGGCAGATTTCTCAGGCTGTGCAAAGTGTTCAGGGGGGAAGAAAAGGAAGGCCCTGGAGCTGCCCCAGCACAACAGCCTGAAGAGCCAGAGCAGATCCAAACACTGCAGGATGGTGAGTGGCAGAGTGGGGCTATAGGGCTGATGCCTGCAGCCAGCTTGACCTCATCCCATCCCATCCCATCCCATCCCATCCCATCCCATCCCATCCCATCCCATCCCATCCCCTGGGGACATGCCCATGGACAGGACGGAAGTGGGGCCGGGCAGACACCCTGCAGTGGCCGTGCTCCATCCCCTGGGGCATCCCGGGACTGTCCCTGCTTGGGGAGCGCGGGGCTGGGCTGTGTTCTCCGGCCTCTCCCGCAGCCCCTCAGCTCTGGCTGCGCTCGCTCTTTGCCAGGTGCAGCCCTGGACCCGACACAAGAGCAGGAACCCAGCCGTGGCCGCTTCCGCAGAAGCCTGAAGGTACCAGCAGCCATCCCCACCTGGGCTGGGCCTGCTGTCACTGCTCAGCCGAGCACCACGCTTGGAGCACTCCATGGAACACTCCGAGCTTCCCTGTCCTTTGTTCTCCTGCAGATGTTCCGGAAGTTCCTGCGCATTCGGCGGAGAAAGACCGGCAGCACAGCAGCTGAGGGCCCAGCCGAGCCTGACTCGGGGCTGACCGAGCTCCAGGCTGAGCCTGATGTCAGCCCGGATTCGGCTGAGCGCTCAGAAGACTCTGACGCCTCAGCGACTGAAACCTGGGCAAAGGCTCTTCTCATGTTAATGACTGAGGATGTGGCCATCACAAACAGGGACAATGAAGAGACTCAGGGCATCACAAATACTGACACCACGCCTGCTCCCGCTATGATTCATGCTCCCACTATGGATTTCTTCGAGGAGAGTGATGTTCCTTCTCAGCAGCAGGTAAGCAGCCTGGGGCCAGGCCTGGAGGCCTCCCAGGACTGTGTGTCCCCTCAAGCCATGGTAACCGGGCCCACTCAGCCTTTGAGGCCAGCACAGTGTGGTGGGAAGGGAAGCACTTCTTGCGGGAAGCTGGAGAAGTTGCTCCCTTGGACAGTGCTCCAAGTCTTCCCCATGCCCCCTCCAGGTGCCAGCCAAGGTGAAGAACATCCACCAGAGGCTGGTGTCCCACGTCTCTGTGGATGCCAGGCTGCAAATTGACCTTGTGAGGCTGGCTGAAGAACACCCTGCTGACGTGGTGCTGACCCTCCTGCGCTGTGCCCCAACGTGTGACAGGTACAGGGCCCACGAGCCTGGAGAGCTCAGGGCTCAGCAGCCTTTAGGGCCCGTGGCCCTGCACAGCCTGTCCCATGGGGTCTGCCAGACAGGCAGAGAGGCCCAGGACCCTCGGGCCCCTCTGTTTCCTGAGCCTGCTGCCAGTGCTCCTTCCCTGCCCTTCAGGGCTCCAGGGCTCTGTC
Organism: Anomalospiza imberbis; assembly: GCF_031753505.1. Classification (NCBI taxonomy): domain Eukaryota; kingdom Metazoa; phylum Chordata; class Aves; order Passeriformes; family Viduidae; genus Anomalospiza; species Anomalospiza imberbis. The sequence goes on along the minus strand of NW_027099728.1, from coordinate 203,744 downwards.
ACCTGGGCCCCCACAGCTGCACAGGGCATGGTGCTGTGACTGACATGGCCCTGACACAGAGCTCTGATCCCACAGAGCTGCTGCAGTGCTGTGGAGAGCCATAGGCTCATCGGGACCAGCAGTGGAGAAAGTGCTGCCAACACTGCTCTGTGTGATGGAGGACTGGCCTCTGACCAGAAAGTGCACCTCTGATGGGGACAACGAGGACATTTTTGCCCTGGCTGTGAGTTTCTGGAACTGGCCTTTGCTCACCCCCAGGTCGCCTCTCCAGCAGCTCTCCATCCTCTCCACGCCTCAGGCGCTGGGCTGAAACCTGGGCTCGGGGCAGGCTCAGGGGGCACCAGGCCTTCTGCTCCCCTGCGTCTGCCCTTGGGCCCTGCCCCATGGACACCTCGGCACTGAGCCCTGCCTTGGGCTGCTTCTCTTGCAGGCAACTCTGGTGATCTGGGTGATTGTGCCTGAGTGCAACAGGGCGGTGATCCCTTATTCTGGGCGACTGTTTGTGGCACTGCTCTTCCATGTTGTCTTCACCACACAGCAGATGCCACCAGAGGAAGTTGATAACTTCTGGAGAGCATGCCGGGAGGAACACCGCCTTCCCAGCAAGCCCAACAGGTCCCAGTCCTCCTGTCCTTCCCGTGCCCTTGTGGCTAGCGCCAGTGCTCCCAGTGTGACCTGGGCTTTTCTCTGCACACAGGTTTGCAGTGCAGGCCATGAAGGCTCTGCTCGGCCGACTGCGGTGTGACAATGTGGTGGAGGCTATGGAGCGCAAGCGTGGCTGGGACATGCTGCTGTGTGCTGACACCCAGCACGATGCCGTGGGTCTGCTGGCCAGGTGAGACCCCCTTCTCCCCACTGCCCCCAGCATTTGTGCCCTGTGCCCCACACAGTCCCTGTGGTCCTGGGCCAGAGGGGCTCGTCACCAAAGGACGGCCAAGAAGAATGGAAAAGGCTGGGAGAGGAGGGTGCCCAGAAGGGGCTGCTTCTCAAAGTGCCCACATCCCCTCCAGGGATGCTGGGGAAAGACCAGACCTCTGTGAGTCAGTCCTGGGAGAGGTTTGGTCTCCCCACCTCAGGGCTTTGTGTCCTTTTCCCCCTTCCAGGGAGATGCGGTGTATCTTTATCCCCTTGTGTTCCCTCATTGCATCACATCTACTCAAGCAGCTCTGCAGGGAGGATCCGTGCTGGGATCTTCCCTTCCTGGCATTCCTTGTGGAGGTGAGCTTGTTGGCCAGCGCTGCCTCGCTGAGCTGCCTCCCAGCTCTCTGCCCTCTCGTAGCCACAGCTGCCAGGACGGTGCCCACGCCCTGTGCTGCTGCCTGGGCCCAGCCCTGTGCGGTTCTGGGCTCCTGCCGGCCGGGTCCCCTGTCACTGCCCTGTGCCTTTCAGGTCCTGCATTGCCTGGACATGACTAAATGTGCAGACAGCATACTGGAGATCATGTCAAGGCACCTGCAGAGCGAGTGCAGGCAGCGGCGTCACCTGGCGCTCAGAGGCCTCGTGGTGCTCAGCAAGGATCCCTCGATGGTGAGAAGGGGGCAGCGGCTGAAGCTGCGCTGGGCAAAGCAGCCCCTTGGGCTGGCAGGGCTTCAGGAGCTGAGGCAGCTGCTGCCAGCTCTCCTGCCTCACCTGCCCCGGTGCTTTGGGACAGGCCTTTGGCCTGCGGGCCCTGCAGCAGCAGGGTGGGGCTGCAGAGCCAGGGCGGTGTTGGCCGTGCAGCCGTCCATGGCTTTCCAGCACAGCCTTGTGTTCCACACAGGCCAGAAGGATGTGCAGTCTGTCTCAAAACCTTGTGGAGCGGCTGGGGGATGCACATGGATATGATGTCAGCATGACCCTCTCTGTGCTCACAAGTATACTTGAGAACGAACACATCGTGATATCCAGCACCACCGCCCCGAAGCTGGCTGAGGCACTCCTGCCACTCTTTGACTGTGTAAGGCTCTGTGCCCCCAGCCACGCACACTGGCTGCTGCCCAGAAATTTTGTGGGTTTTCTGGCCTTCGGCCAGGTGGGCTTGGGGAAGTTGCTAATGAGGTATTTTCCTTTCTCCCAGGATGACATCCATATGCAGCTGCTCTCCCTAAACCTCTTCTTCAAGGTGATGGACATGGTAGCGAACAAGGGGAAAAAGCCCCTGAGGCGGATTGTGAGGCAGAGCCTGCTGCCTCTCTTCTTCCATTGCCATGATGAGAATAAGCGTGTGGCAAAGGTGAGATTTTGAGCGATGCTGGTGCATCCTTGGAAGGGGTCTCTGATGTCTCCTGGCCTGGCCTCTCCCAGGCTCCAGCCTTCTGCTCCTGGCCTTGCCGCAGGGACAGAAGTCCTTTTCTTTGGGCTGTGGCGGCATCTCCACGTCTCTCCTGCTCTCCAGGCCTCTCGTGAACTGCTGCTTTGTGTAGCAAGGTTCCTGAAGAGAAGGAAGCTCAAGCGACTACTTAAGAGGGAGAAGATGTTGAAGTTCAGCAAATGCCTGGTAAGGACGGCCTGGAAGCCCCAGGCTCAGCCTGGAGAAGGCCCCTGAGTGCGGTGCTGGGTGTGTGGGCTGGCAGCTGTGCCCCTGCCCGGGGCTGCACCCAGAGGCCACGCGGGCTCTTCTCCAGGCTCCCGTGGGCCCCAGCCGGGTGCCGATGGAGCCCCGGCCCAGCGGGGCTGCGGGGCGGCCCCGCGGCTCCCCGGGCAGCAGCCGGCCCTCTGCCGCCTCCAGAGCCCGGCGCCAGCGGCTGCTGGCCGGGCCTCAGGGCTGTGCGGGCAGGGGAGGCCGGGGCAGGGCGCAGGGAGCGCCTGGCCCAGGGGCCGAGCCCGCGCCAACCCTTCCCTCCTGCCGCTCTCTCCAGCTGGAAGAGGACAGGAGCCGAGTGGCCGAGCACCTGCGCCGGGCCCTGCCCTACCTGCAGAGCCCACAGGAGCCCCTGCGAGAGGCGGCCGTCAGGTTCATGGGTGAGCCACGAGCCCGGGCTCCCTCCCTGCCCCGCCTCAGCTCGGCCCCAGCCGCGGCTGCTGCCCCGGCAGCGCCATCCGGGCCCGGCGCCGTGGAGCCCCGCCTGGCCTCGGCGCTGCTGCCGCCTTCCGGCAGCCGTGCCCTGGGGCGGCAGCGTGCGGCAAGGGCCCGGGCTGAGCCCTGCCGGGCCACCAGGGCGTGTGGCCACAGGGCTGGCAGCGCCGCTGGAAGGGAGCTGTGCCGCTGGCAGCGCCGTGACAGCCTCTGTGTTCACAGGCACGGCCGGGGTGCTTCTGATGGGGCAGCAGGAAGAACTCCACACCCTCCGTCAGGGTGAGTGAAGGCAGCGGGCTGACAGCGGGGACTGGCGGGAGAGGTGCAATGCCTGGGCAGGGTGCTGCAATCCCTGTCCCGGCTGGGGTGGGCTTTGCTCCTTGTGTGGATGAGAGGTGGCGTGGGCAGAGCACAGCGAGATTTCAGGGTCTCGGAGAGGCGGACTCATGGCAGGCTGATCCAGTTGACACCCCCTTTTCTTGTGGCTATGGCAAGAGCTGGGTGTGATGGACCTCGCAGGAAGGTCTCCTAGGATTCCTACAGAGCCTGGCTCTAACTGGGGCTCTGCTCCTCTCTCTTCCAGCCCTTCAAGCCCTGAGGAGAGATGACAGCCCTTCCCAGACAAACATGGTATTTCAACATCTATTCAATGAAAGAGCTGCCGAACTGGCTCAGAAGAACCAGTGTCTGCATCAGGCCTCCAAATGCCATGGAAGATGAGACCACCTTGAGACCAGAAGAGACCAGCTGGAGCTCCAGGCACAGCGGATGATTGGCACGGCTGACCCTGTGGGAAACTTGCAGGGCTTCAGCCCTCTCCCTGCTTATAGATAGCTTCTTCCCTCCAGCCCTCAGATCCTGCCGATCCCATTTTTTCCCTCCCACCTCAGCCCTTGGTTTCATCGGCCATTAATAAACAGTTTGGCTTCTTCACTTTGCCTCCATCTCTGTGGAGATGAAGCGATGCAAATCCCGAGCCCTGGGGCACACGGGCCCCTGCTGCCGTCCTCTTCCATGCCATGGTTTGTGCACACACACAGAGGAACGAGGGCAGATCAGGCTGGAAAGGTGCCTGTGCTGAAATTCCACAACACTGTGGAGTTACAGATCTTGCTGAGCACCTTGGAGCCCCTAGAACTTTGGAAGAGCCAGCCTGAGTATGCTCTGAACCCAGCTGTGAGGGATTCCATGGCAAGCATCCACAGAGGGCAAAGGAGCTTGGAATGCTGGAGGTTTTCAAGAACAGCTTCCTGAAAGCACAGCAGTGCTCCATCCCTGCACAGGATGAGGAAGAGGGCAGAACCAGCGACCATCCGGGCTTAACAGGGAGCTTTGGGTGTGCCTGAGGGCAAATGAAGCAGCAGCGCGGTGCCCGAGACTCGGACGCGCGACCGTGCCAGTGCCTGGAGCGCTGTCAGGCAGTGCCGGGATCCTGGGTGTGGTTCTGGTCCCCACAAGTGAGGAATGGCAGCCCCAGGCTCAGAGCCAGTCAGGAAGCCAACCAAGTGAGCCCACAGGGAGGGCGCCCTTCCAGTTTCTCTGGGCCATGGCCGCAAAACAGCCCCTGCTGCTTCTTCCTCCGCCTGTGTTTGGGGTGTGCTGGTGGCAGAGGCAGCCAGGTTGGGCTCTGCCTTCCAAAGCCTGTTGGGAGCAGGCATGAAAAGCACTGCGTGCTGGAAGGTGCTGGCAAGAGCGTCCTGTGGGAACAGGGCTCTGGGCTCTGGCCGGGACCAGCCTGGTTTTGGTGCCGTGAGTGCAGGCAGGAGTTGAGGCAGCTGAAGAGGCAGCGGGCAGCTCATGTTTGTAGAGGGCCTGAGGCTGCACGTCTGAGCCTCCACCTGGAAACACACTTGGGGGAATACGAGCTAGAGCTGGAGTGCCTGTCCTGAAAGGACCTGAAGTCTTTCAGCCTTGCCAGCGTTTCTTGAGGGTGTGTTGGTGTTCCCCAGAAAAGCTGCACGTTTGGGGAAACGCCTTTGGAGGAAAGGGGCTTGCTTCTCAAGGAAAGTGCTTCCCAGGGAGCTCCCAGTGAGGTAGGTGCGAGTATCCCCCTTTGGCTCTCTGTGCTCCTTTCAGTCCTTGAAGGCCCATTGCACTTGGCAGAGGGGCAGGAAGAAGGCTGTGAAGAGCAGGTTTGGCATCCACCTGGACCTGCCGAGACCAAGCCAAGCACCTGCAGCAGGATGTGTTACCCCCCTTTGGACAGAGGTGCGAGCAGAACCGTCTCTGTCCCGCTGTGAGCCCCAAAGCTCTCTGTGGGAGCTGTGAATGAAAAGGCCTTTACACACACCCTTTTTCACATCTTCCCTGTCTGCTGTTGTCCCAGATGGAAAAAAGCAAGATGTATTCTATTTGCCATCTGTATGGCAGTTGTCTTGTGTGAAGTGGGCAGTTGTTCCTTATCTCTTCCACAATCAATCCTCCCTCTGGAAAGACATCTGCTGATAGTGGGCCACTGCAAGACTGAAAAGAACTGTAACATGCCATTGTGAGATGCTCCGCCCAGAGGGAGGAGCCAAGCATCCCTACCTGCATGTATGGTCTTGAACTTCTGGCCCAGGAGCACAGCTATTTCTGCGCTGGATTTTCCCAGAGGAACAGCTGCCTCTTCCACTGCCTCTTCAGAGGAAGACTGCACCCTTTTCCACAAGATCACTTCTCCAACAGAACCACACCTGACACTCCGGGAGGACTGCAGCCACAATTCCAATTGGACTGCTACCAACACCCTGTCCACCAGGGTGTCAGGTTGTATTCTGACTCTGTCTGTGTTGTTTTAGTTCACTGCATTGTTTATTTTATCTGTTATTTTCTTCCCTAATAAAGAACTGGTATTCCTGCTCCCATATTTTTGCCTGGGAGTCCCCCTTAATTTCAAACTTAGAGCAATTCAGAGGGAAGAGGTCTACATTTTTCCATTTCAGGGGAGGTTCCTGCCTTCCTTAGCAGACCCCTGTCTTTCCAAACCAAGACAGCTGGGTTTCAACTCTTGGCAATATGCATTTGCCTCCTGCTTGGAGGGAGCTGCTGTGGCCCAGGGCCAGCACAGAGCTGGGCTGGGTGGGCCAGGCAGCGTGGAGAGTCTTGGCTGATCTTGGTGTGTGCCTGGCCTCAGAAAGGCTTGGAAGGTTTGCCTCCCAAAGTGTCCTGCTCATTGGCTCTCCCTGTGCATCTTGGAGAGCACAAGGTGGGCATTTCTGGCAGCTGGGCATCAGCAGGCCTTACAATGGAGGCGTGTTGTGGAGCGAGCCCAGCTGAGGTACCCTGAGAGGAGCCCAGTGCTCCTTGCTCCTCTCTGCTGACACGGGAGCGTCTGTCTGCTTTCGGGATGGCCCTGGCTGCGTGAGGGGTGCTACGTGGACACGAGACAGCCGGTCCTGTCCCGCTGGGTCCCAGCAGTGCCTCGCAGCAGTCCTGCATCCACGTCAGGATGCTGGCCAAGAGAGGCCCTGGCAGCTGAGGCAGCTGATTTTAAGCTTGTGCAGATACACACAGGGGATGGCCAACAGTGTTCCCTCAGGGTACAGCAGTCCTGAGGGGCCTCCCCAGAGCTGCCTGATGCCGCCCACTCCCTGTGGCACCAGTTGCTTTCCTGTGGAATGTTCTACCTGCCCCAAGAGCACAGAGGGAGCTGGAAAAAGAGCTTGCCAGGCTGCTCTCAATCCTTTACCAGCAGCCCTGGCTGAGTGGAGAAGTCCGAGCTGAGCGCAGATGTGCCAATGGAAAAGCCGTGCACGGGAAGGCTCGGTGGGAAGGATGAGCCAAGATCCATAGGCCTGGCAGCCTGAGCTTGCTGCCAGGGAAGGCCTCGGAGCAGATCCTCCGGAGTGCCATCCCACGGCACATGCAGGGAACCAGGGGGTCTGCTGGATGGTGGGAAAGCTTTGAGGAGGGACGGGGACAGCTGGGGGTCCTGGCGGGCTGTTGAGGGCTTCTCTGCGGGTGTTTGCGGGGGGTTGGTGTTGGGGAGCGTGTTGGGGAAGGAGTTGTCTGGAAGGTGAGAGGTCTAGGCTGGAAACTGAGTCAGCTTGAAGGCAGCATTTGTGGTTTAGCACAGCTTTGCTTATGGAGGGCGGAAGGAGTATCTGTGACTATTTCCATTCATGGTCCTGATTCTCCTGCAGGGAACAAGATGGGAGAACTGTACTTTATTGGCCACTTAGGTATCTGACTTTCATTCCTTGAGAGCTTTTATTCCTTAAGAGAATGATGATATTATCATCCCTTCTTTGAAAACCATTTGCACACCAAAGAATGGTCTTGTTTTTGCCTCCGTGTAGTGTTATGTTTTGCAAAGTGACTTTCAATGGAATGTGTTACGGCAAATGAGTTGCTGCTTTTAGATGGGAACAAACTTCCAAATCATTCACATTCCCCAGCAATGGCTATTAATTTGAGAAGTTTGCAGATTTTGGAACTACTCCAGTGGCCCAATGAGAAGTAAAGCCTTCCTGAATTGAGGATTCTTAAGTGGCCTGATCCCGCAGAGCAGGGCAGGGTTTGCTGATGGTTTGAGCTGCTCCTAAAGATCCTGTTGGGCTGTCTCAGACACCTGGGGCCAGGGATTCCTTCCCAACTGGGCCACTTTGGGTGGGCTGGGGGCGGCCCCAGGGCAGGTGGCAGTGTGTGCAAGGGCCCTTTGTGACACGCTGCAGCATGGTCACCATGGCATGGAACAGGACAGGGTGTCCAAGGGCCCTCCCTTTGTGACACGTGGGGACATAGGAGCTGGCGGTGACAAGAGCACGCCACAGTGCTCGGAGCACACATCAGGATAGGACAGAACCGAGCAGTGCTGTGAGGAGCCCCCGCACAGTGCACTCGTTCGTGTCTGACACAGAAAATTTCCAAGGCGTTATTCCTGCAGCTGACCTCGCGGCCAGACTGTGGGACTTGGTGACCGGAATCACTTACGAGGAGTCTCCTGTCATTGTGGCAGGAGCCCTCCAGACCAGAGTGCAGGACTTGCTGTCCTGCAGCCTTGCTGAGGCTCCTCTGTCTCAGGTGCCTTCAAGGCACAACTGCAATTGTTGACTTGGATATATCCTGAGGCATCTCTCTAGAAGGTGCCTTCAAGGCTAGAGGGTGGAATGGCGGGCAGATTTCTCAGGCTGTGCAAAGTGTTCAGGGGGGAAGAAAAGGAAGGCCCTGGAGCTGCCCCAGCACAACAGCCTGAAGAGCCAGAGCAGATCCAAACACTGCAGGATGGTGAGTGGCAGAGTGGGGCTATAGGGCTGATGCCTGCAGCCAGCTTGACCTCATCCCATCCCATCCCATCCCATCCCATCCCATCCCATCCCATCCCATCCCATCCCATCCCATCCCATCCCATCCCATCCCCTGGGGACATGCCCATGGACAGGACGGAAGTGGGGCCGGGCAGACACCCTGCAGTGGCCGTGCTCCATCCCCTGGGGCATCCCGGGACTGTCCCTGCTTGGGGAGCGCGGGGCTGGGCTGTGTTCTCCGGCCTCTCCCGCAGCCCCTCAGCTCTGGCTGCGCTCGCTCTTTGCCAGGTGCAGCCCTGGACCCGACACAAGAGCAGGAACCCAGCCGTGGCCGCTTCCGCAGAAGCCTGAAGGTACCAGCAGCCATCCCCACCTGGGCTGGGCCTGCTGTCACTGCTCAGCCGAGCACCACGCTTGGAGCACTCCATGGAACACTCCGAGCTTCCCTGTCCTTTGTTCTCCTGCAGATGTTCCGGAAGTTCCTGCGCATTCGGCGGAGAAAGACCGGCAGCACAGCAGCTGAGGGCCCAGCCGAGCCTGACTCGGGGCTGACCGAGCTCCAGGCTGAGCCTGATGTCAGCCCGGATTCGGCTGAGCGCTCAGAAGACTCTGACGCCTCAGCGACTGAAACCTGGGCAAAGGCTCTTCTCATGTTAATGACTGAGGATGTGGCCATCACAAACAGGGACAATGAAGAGACTCAGGGCATCACAAATACTGACACCACGCCTGCTCCCGCTATGATTCATGCTCCCACTATGGATTTCTTCGAGGAGAGTGATGTTCCTTCTCAGCAGCAGGTAAGCAGCCTGGGGCCAGGCCTGGAGGCCTCCCAGGACTGTGTGTCCCCTCAAGCCATGGTAACCGGGCCCACTCAGCCTTTGAGGCCAGCACAGTGTGGTGGGAAGGGAAGCACTTCTTGCGGGAAGCTGGAGAAGTTGCTCCCTTGGACAGTGCTCCAAGTCTTCCCCATGCCCCCTCCAGGTGCCAGCCAAGGTGAAGAACATCCACCAGAGGCTGGTGTCCCACGTCTCTGTGGATGCCAGGCTGCAAATTGACCTTGTGAGGCTGGCTGAAGAACACCCTGCTGACGTGGTGCTGACCCTCCTGCGCTGTGCCCCAACGTGTGACAGGTACAGGGCCCACGAGCCTGGAGAGCTCAGGGCTCAGCAGCCTTTAGGGCCCGTGGCCCTGCACAGCCTGTCCCATGGGGTCTGCCAGACAGGCAGAGAGGCCCAGGACCCTCGGGCCCCTCTGTTTCCTGAGCCTGCTGCCAGTGCTCCTTCCCTGCCCTTCAGGGCTCCAGGGCTCTGTCACCTGGGCCCCCACAGCTGCACAGGGCATGGTGCTGTGACTGACATGGCCCTGACACAGAGCTCTGATCCCACAGAGCTGCTGCAGTGCTGTGGAGAGCCATAGGCTCATCGGGACCAGCAGTGGAGAAAGTGCTGCCAACACTGCTCTGTGTGATGGAGGACTGGCCTCTGACCAGAAAGTGCACCTCTGATGGGGACAACGAGGACATTTTTGCCCTGGCTGTGAGTTTCTGGAACTGGCCTTTGCTCACCCCCAGGTCGCCTCTCCAGCAGCTCTCCATCCTCTCCACGCCTCAGGCGCTGGGCTGAAACCTGGGCTCGGGGCAGGCTCAGGGGGCACCAGGCCTTCTGCTCCCCTGCGTCTGCCCTTGGGCCCTGCCCCATGGACACCTCGGCACTGAGCCCTGCCTTGGGCTGCTTCTCTTGCAGGCAACTCTGGTGATCTGGGTGATTGTGCCTGAGTGCAACAGGGCGGTGATCCCTTATTCTGGGCGACTGTTTGTGGCACTGCTCTTCCATGTTGTCTTCACCACACAGCAGATGCCACCAGAGGAAGTTGATAACTTCTGGAGAGCATGCCGGGAGGAACACCGCCTTCCCAGCAAGCCCAACAGGTCCCAGTCCTCCTGTCCTTCCCGTGCCCTTGTGGCTAGCGCCAGTGCTCCCAGTGTGACCTGGGCTTTTCTCTGCACACAGGTTTGCAGTGCAGGCCATGAAGGCTCTGCTCGGCCGACTGCGGTGTGACAATGTGGTGGAGGCTATGGAGCGCAAGCGTGGCTGGGACATGCTGCTGTGTGCTGACACCCAGCACGATGCCGTGGGTCTGCTGGCCAGGTGAGACCCCCTTCTCCCCACTGCCCCCAGCATTTGTGCCCTGTGCCCCACACAGTCCCTGTGGTCCTGGGCCAGAGGGGCTCGTCACCAAAGGACGGCCAAGAAGAATGGAAAAGGCTGGGAGAGGAGGGTGCCCAGAAGGGGCTGCTTCTCAAAGTGCCCACATCCCCTCCAGGGATGCTGGGGAAAGACCAGACCTCTGTGAGTCAGTCCTGGGAGAGGTTTGGTCTCCCCACCTCAGGGCTTTGTGTCCTTTTCCCCCTTCCAGGGAGATGCGGTGTATCTTTATCCCCTTGTGTTCCCTCATTGCATCACATCTACTCAAGCAGCTCTGCAGGGAGGATCCGTGCTGGGATCTTCCCTTCCTGGCATTCCTTGTGGAGGTGAGCTTGTTGGCCAGCGCTGCCTCGCTGAGCTGCCTCCCAGCTCTCTGCCCTCTCGTAGCCACAGCTGCCAGGACGGTGCCCACGCCCTGTGCTGCTGCCTGGGCCCAGCCCTGTGCGGTTCTGGGCTCCTGCCGGCCGGGTCCCCTGTCACTGCCCTGTGCCTTTCAGGTCCTGCATTGCCTGGACATGACTAAATGTGCAGACAGCATACTGGAGATCATGTCAAGGCACCTGCAGAGCGAGTGCAGGCAGCGGCGTCACCTGGCGCTCAGAGGCCTTGTGGTGCTCAGCAAGGATCCCTCGATGGTGAGAAGGGGGCAGCGGCTGAAGCTGCGCTGGGCAAAGCAGCCCCTTGGGCTGGCAGGGCTTCAGGAGCTGAGGCAGCTGCTGCCAGCTCTCCTGCCTCACCTGCCCCGGTGCTTTGGGACAGGCCTTTGGCCTGCGGGCCCTGCAGCAGCAGGATGGGGCTGCAGAGCCAGGGCGGTGTTGGCCGTGCAGCCGTCCATGGCTTTCCAGCACAGCCTTGTGTTCCACACAGGCCAGAAGGATGTGCAGTCTGTCTCAAAACCTTGTGGAGCGGCTGGGGGATGCACATGGATATGATGTCAGCATGACCCTCTCTGTGCTCACAAGTATACTTGAGAACGAACACATCGTGATATCCAGCACCACCGCCCCGAAGCTGGCTGAGGCACTCCTGCCACTCTTTGACTGTGTAAGGCTCTGTGCCCCCAGCCACGCACACTGGCTGCTGCCCAGAAATTTTGTGGGTTTTCTGGCCTTCGGCCAGGTGGGCTTGGGGAAGTTGCTAATGAGGTATTTTCCTTTCTCCCAGGATGACATCCATATGCAGCTGCTCTCCCTAAACCTCTTCTTCAAGGTGATGGACATGGTAGCGAACAAGGGGAAAAAGCCCCTGAGGCGGATTGTGAGGCAGAGCCTGCTGCCTCTCTTCTTCCATTGCCATGATGAGAATAAGCGTGTGGCAAAGGTGAGATTTTGAGCGATGCTGGTGCATCCTTGGAAGGGGTCTCTGATGTCTCCTGGCCTGGCCTCTCCCAGGCTCCAGCCTTCTGCTCCTGGCCTTGCCGCAGGGACAGAAGTCCTTTTCTTTGGGCTGTGGCGGCATCTCCACGTCTCTCCTGCTCTCCAGGCCTCTCGTGAACTGCTGCTTTGTGTAGCAAGGTTCCTGAAGAGAAGGAAGCTCAAGCGACTACTTAAGAGGGAGAAGATGTTGAAGTTCAGCAAATGCCTGGTAAGGACGGCCTGGAATCCCCAGGCTCAGCCTGGAGAAGCCCCCTGAGCATGGTGCTCGGTGTGTGGGCTGGCAGCTGTGCCCCTGCCCGGTGCTGCACCCAGAGGCCGCGCGGGCTCTTCTCCAGGCTCCCGTGGGCCCCAGCCGGGTGCCGATGGAGCCCCGGCCCAGCGGGGCTGCGGGGCGGCCCCGCGGCTCCCCGGGCAGCAGCCGGCCCTCTGCCGCCTCCAGAGCCCGGCGCCAGCGGCTGCTGGCCGGGCCTCAGGGCTGTGCGGGCAGGGGAGGCCGGGGCAGGGCGCAGGGAGCGCCTGGCCCAGGGGCCGAGCCCGCGCCAACCCTTCCCTCCTGCCGCTCTCTCCAGCTGGAAGAGGACAGGAGCCGAGTGGCCGAGCACCTGCGCCGGGCCCTGCCCTACCTGCAGAGCCCACAGGAGCCCCTGCGAGAGGCGGCCGTCAGGTTCATGGGTGAGCCACGAGCCCGGGCTCCCTCCCTGCCCCGCCTCAGCTCGGCCCCAACCGTGGCTGCTGCCCCGGCAGCGCCATCCGGGCCCGGCGCCGTGGAGCCCCGCCTGGCCTCGGCGCTGCTGCCGCCTTCCGGCAGCCGTGCCCTGGGGCGGCAGCGTGCGGCAAGGGCCCGGGCTGAGCCCTGCCGGGCCACCAGGGCGTGTGGCCACAGGGCTGGCAGCGCCGCTGGCAGGGAGCTGTGCCGCTGGCAGCGCCGTGACAGCCTCTGTGTTCACAGGCACGGCCGGGGTGCTTCTGATGGGGCAGCAGGAAGAACTCCACACCCTCCGTCAGGGTGAGTGAAGGCAGCGGGCTGACAGCGGGGACTGGCGGGAGAGGTGCAATGCCTGGGCAGGGTGCTGCAATCCCTGTCCCGGCTGGGGTGGGCTTTGCTCCTTGTGTGGATGAGAGGTGGCGTGGGCAGAGCACAGCGAGATTTCAGGGTCTCGGAGAGGCGGACTCATGGCAGGCTGATCCAGTTGACACCCCCTTTTCTTGTGGCTATGGCAAGAGCTGGGTGTGATGGACCTCGCAGGAAGGTCTCCTAGGATTCCTACAGAGCCTGGCTCTAACTGGGGCTCTGCTCCTCTCTCTTCCAGCCCTTCAAGCCCTGAGGAGAGATGACAGCCCTTCCCAGACAAACATGGTATTTCAACATCTATTCAATGAAAGAGCTGCCGAACTGGCTCAGAAGAACCAGTGTCTGCATCAGGCCTCCAAATGCCATGGAAGATGAGACCACCTTGAGACCAGAAGAGACCAGCTGGAGCTCCAGGCACAGCGGATGATTGGCACGGCTGACCCTGTGGGAAACTTGCAGGGCTTCAGCCCTCTCCCTGCTTATAGATAGCTTCTTCCCTCCAGCCCTCAGATCCTGCCGATCCCATTTTTTCCCTCCCACCTCAGCCCTTGGTTTCATCGGCCATTAATAAACAGTTTGGCTTCTTCACTTTGCCTCCATCTCTGTGGAGATGAAGCGATGCAAATCCCGAGCCCTGGGGCACACGGGCCCCTGCTGCCGTCCTCTTCCATGCCATGGTTTGTGCACACACACAGAGGAACGAGGGCAGATCAGGCTGGAAAGGTGCCTGTGCTGAAATTCCACAACACTGTGGAGTTACAGATCTTGCTGAGCACCTTGGAGCCCCTAGAACTTTGGAAGAGCCAGCCTGAGTATGCTCTGAACCCAGCTGTGAGGGATTCCATGGCAAGCATCCACAGAGGGCAAAGGAGCTTGGAATGCTGGAGGTTTTCAAGAACAGCTTCCTGAAAGCACAGCAGTGCTCCATCCCTGCACAGGATGAGGAAGAGGGCAGAACCAGCGACCATCCGGGCTTAACAGGGAGCTTTGGGTGTGCCTGAGGGCAAATGAAGCAGCAGCGCGGTGCCCGAGACTCGGACGCGCGACCGTGCCAGTGCCTGGAGCGCTGTCAGGCAGTGCCGGGATCCTGGGTGTGGTTCTGGTCCCCACAAGTGAGGAATGGCAGCCCCAGGCTCAGAGCCAGTCAGGAAGCCAACCAAGTGAGCCCACAGGGAGGGCGCCCTTCCAGTTTCTCTGGGCCATGGCCGCAAAACAGCCCCTGCTGCTTCTTCCTCCGCCTGTGTTTGGGGTGTGCTGGTGGCAGAGGCAGCCAGGTTGGGCTCTACCTTCCAAAGCCTGTTGGGAGCAGGCATGAAAAGCACTGCGTGCTGGAAGGTGCTGGCAAGAGCGTCCTGTGGGAACAGGGCTCTGGGCTCTGGCCGGGACCAGCCTGGTTTTGGTGCCGTGAGTGCAGGCAGGAGTTGAGGCAGCTGAAGAGGCAGCGGGCAGCTCATGTTTGTAGAGGGCCTGAGGCTGCACGTCTGAGCCTCCACCTGGAAACACACTTGGGGGAATACGAGCTAGAGCTGGAGTGCCTGTCCTGAAAGGACCTGAAGTCTTTCAGCCTTGCCAGCGTTTCTTGAGGGTGTGTTGGTGTTCCCCAGAAAAGCTGCACGTTTGGGGAAACGCCTTTGGAGGAAAGGGGCTTGCTTCTCAAGGAAAGTGCTTCCCAGGGAGCTCCCAGTGAGGTAGGTGCGAGTATCCCCCTTTGGCTCTCTGTGCTCCTTTCAGTCCTTGAAGGCCCATTGCACTTGGCAGAGGGGCAGGAAGAAGGCTGTGAAGAGCAGGTTTGGCATCCACCTGGACCTGCCGAGACCAAGCCAAGCACCTGCAGCAGGATGTGTTACCCCCCTTTGGACAGAGGTGCGAGCAGAACCGTCTCTGTCCCGCTGTGAGCCCCAAAGCTCTCTGTGGGAGCTGTGAATGAAAAGGCCTTTACACACACCCTTTTTCACATCTTCCCTGTCTGCTGTTGTCCCAGATGGAAAAAAGCAAGATGTATTCTATTTGCCATCTGTATGGCAGTTGTCTTGTGTGAAGTGGGCAGTTGTTCCTTATCTCTTCCACAATCAATCCTCCCTCTGGAAAGACATCTGCTGATAGTGGGCCACTGCAAGACTGAAAAGAACTGTAACATGCCATTGTGAGATGCTCCGCCCAGAGGGAGGAGCCAAGCATCCCTACCTGCATGTATGGTCTTGAACTTCTGGCCCAGGAGCACAGCTATTTCTGCGCTGGATTTTCCCAGAGGAACAGCTGCCTCTTCCACTGCCTCTTCAGAGGAAGACTGCACCCTTTTCCACAAGATCACTTCTCCAACAGAACCACACCTGACACTCCGGGAGGACTGCAGCCACAATTCCAATTGGACTGCTACCAACACCCTGTCCACCAGGGTGTCAGGTTGTATTCTGACTCTGTCTGTGTTGTTTTAGTTCACTGCATTGTTTATTTTATCTGTTATTTTCTTCCCTAATAAAGAACTGGTATTCCTGCTCCCATATTTTTGCCTGGGAGTCCCCCTTAATTTCAAACTTAGAGCAATTCAGAGGGAAGAGGTCTACATTTTTCCATTTCAGGGGAGGTTCCTGCCTTCCTTAGCAGACCCCTGTCTTTCCAAACCAAGACAGCTGGGTTTCAGCTCTTGGCAATATGCATTTGCCTCCTGCTTGGAGGGAGCTGCTGTGGCCCAGGGCCAGCACAGAGCTGGGCTGGGTGGGCCAGGCAGCGTGGAGAGTCTTGGCTGATCTTGGTGTGTGCCTGGCCTCAGAAAGGCTTGGAAGGTTTGCCTCCCAAAGTGTCCTGCTCATTGGCTCTCCCTGTGCATCTTGGAGAGCACAAGGTGGGCATTTCTGGCAGCTGGGCATCAGCAGGCCTTACAATGGGGGCGTGTTGTGGAGCGAGCCCAGCTGAGGTACCCTGAGAGGAGCCCAGTGCTCCTTGCTCCTCTCTGCTGACACGGGAGCGTCTGTCTGCTTTCGGGATGGCCCTGGCTGCGTGAGGGGTGCTACGTGGACACGAGACAGCCGGTCCTGTCCCGCTGGGTCCCAGCAGTGCCTCACAGCAGTCCTGCATCCACGTCAGGATGCTGGCCAAGAGAGGCCCTGGCAGCTGAGGCAGCTGATTTTAAGCTTGTGCAGATACACACAGGGGATGGCCAACAGTGTTCCCTCAGGGTACAGCAGTCCTGAGGGGCCTCCCCAGAGCTGCCTGATGCCGCCCACTCCCTGTGGCACCAGTTGCTTTCCTGTGGAATGTTCTACCTGCCCCAAGAGCACAGAGGGAGCTGGAAAAAGAGCTTGCCAGGCTGCTCTCAATCCTTTACCAGCAGCCCTGGCTGAGTGGAGAAGTCCGAGCTGAGCGCAGATGTGCCAATGGAAAAGCCGTGCACGGGAAGGCTCGGTGGGAAGGATGAGCCAAGATCCATAGGCCTGGCAGCCTGAGCTTGCTGCCAGGGAAGGCCTCGGAGCAGATCCTCCGGAGTGCCATCCCACGGCACATGCAGGGAACCAGGGGGTCTGCTGGATGGTGGGAAAGCTTTGAGGAGGGACGGGGACAGCTGGGGGTCCTGGCGGGCTGTTGAGGGCTTCTCTGCGGGTGTTTGCGGGGGGTTGGTGTTGGGGAGCGTGTTGGGGAAGGAGTTGTCTGGAAGGTGAGAGGTCTAGGCTGGAAACTGAGTCAGCTTGAAGGCAGCATTTGTGGTTTAGCACAGCTTTGCTTATGGAGGGCGGAAGGAGTATCTGTGACTATTTCCATTCATGGTCCTGATTCTCCTGCAGGGAACAAGATGGGAGAACTGTACTTTATTGGCCACTTAGGTATCTGACTTTCATTCCTTGAGAGCTTTTATTCCTTAAGAGAATGATGATATTATCATCCCTTCTTTGAAAACCATTTGCACACCAAAGAATGGTCTTGTTTTTGCCTCCGTGTAGTGTTATGTTTTGCAAAGTGACTTTCAATGGAATGTGTTACGGCAAATGAGTTGCTGCTTTTAGATGGGAACAAACTTCCAAATCATTCACATTCCCCAGCAATGGCTATTAATTTGAGAAGTTTGCAGATTTTGGAACTACTCCAGTGGCCCAATGAGAAGTAAAGCCTTCCTGAATTGAGGATTCTTAAGTGGCCTGATCCCGCAGAGCAGGGCAGGGTTTGCTGATGGTTTGAGCTGCTCCTAAAGATCCTGTTGGGCTGTCTCAGACACCTGGGGCCAGGGATTCCTTCCCAACTGGGCCACTTTGGGTGGGCTGGGGGCGGCCCCAGGGCAGGTGGCAGTGTGTGCAAGGGCCCTTTGTGACACGCTGCAGCATGGTCACCATGGCATGGAACAGGACAGGGTGTCCAAGGGCCCTCCCTTTGTGACACGTGGGGACATAGGAGCTGGCGGTGACAAGAGCACGCCACAGTGCTCGGAGCACACATCAGGATAGGACAGAACCGAGCAGTGCTGTGAGGAGCCCCCGCACAGTGCACTCGTTCGTGTCTGACACAGAAAATTTCCAAGGCGTTATTCCTGCAGCTGACCTCGCGGCCAGACTGTGGGACTTGGTGACCGGAATCACTTACGAGGAGTCTCCTGTCATTGTGGCAGGAGCCCTCCAGACCAGAGTGCAGGACTTGCTGTCCTGCAGCCTTGCTGAGGCTCCTCTGTCTCAGGTGCCTTCAAGGCACAACTGCAATTGTTGACTTGGATATATCCTGAGGCATCTCTCTAGAAGGTGCCTTCAAGGCTAGAGGGTGGAATGGCGGGCAGATTTCTCAGGCTGTGCAAAGTGTTCAGGGGGGAAGAAAAGGAAGGCCCTGGAGCTGCCCCAGCACAACAGCCTGAAGAGCCAGAGCAGATCCAAACACTGCAGGATGGTGAGTGGCAGAGTGGGGCTATAGGGCTGATGCCTGCAGCCAGCTTGACCTCATCCCATCCCATCCCATCCCATCCCATCCCATCCCATCCCATCCCATCCCATCCCATCCCATCCCATCCCATCCCATCCCCTGGGGACATGCCCATGGACAGGACGGAAGTGGGGCCGGGCAGACACCCTGCAGTGGCCGTGCTCCATCCCCTGGGGCATCCCGGGACTGTCCCTGCTTGGGGAGCGCGGGGCTGGGCTGTGTTCTCCGGCCTCTCCCGCAGCCCCTCAGCTCTGGCTGCGCTCGCTCTTTGCCAGGTGCAGCCCTGGACCCGACACAAGAGCAGGAACCCAGCCGTGGCCGCTTCCGCAGAAGCCTGAAGGTACCAGCAGCCATCCCCACCTGGGCTGGGCCTGCTGTCACTGCTCAGCCGAGCACCACGCTTGCAGCACTCCATGGAACACTCCGAGCTTCCCTGTCCTTTGTTCTCCTGCAGATGTTCCGGAAGTTCCTGCGCATTCGGCGGAGAAAGACCGGCAGCACAGCAGCTGAGGGCCCAGCCAAGCCTGACTCGGGGCTGACCGAGCTCCAGGCTGAGCCTGATGTCAGCCCGGATTCGGCTGAGCGCTCAGAAGACTCTGACGCCTCAGCGACTGAAACCTGGGCAAAGGCTCTTCTCATGTTAATGACTGAGGATGTGGCCATCACAAACAGGGACAATGAAGAGACTCAGGGCATCACAAATACTGACACCACGCCTGCTCCCGCTATGATTCATGCTCCCACTATGGATTTCTTCGAGGAGAGTGATGTTCCTTCTCAGCAGCAGGTAAGCAGCCTGGGGCCAGGCCTGGAGGCCTCCCAGGACTGTGTGTCCCCTCAAGCCATGGTAACCGGGCCCACTCAGCCTTTGAGGCCAGCACAGTGTGGTGGGAAGGGAAGCACTTCTTGCGGGAAGCTGGAGAAGTTGCTCCCTTGGACAGTGCTCCAAGTCTTCCCCATGCCCCCTCCAGGTGCCAGCCAAGGTGAAGAACATCCACCAGAGGCTGGTGTCCCACGTCTCTGTGGATGCCAGGCTGCAAATTGACCTTGTGAGGCTGGCTGAAGAACACCCTGCTGACGTGGTGCTGACCCTCCTGCGCTGTGCCCCAACGTGTGACAGGTACAGGGCCCACGAGCCTGGAGAGCTCAGGGCTCAGCAGCCTTTAGGGCCCGTGGCCCTGCACAGCCTGTCCCATGGGGTCTGCCAGACAGGCAGAGAGGCCCAGGACCCTCGGGCCCCTCTGTTTCCTGAGCCTGCTGCCAGTGCTCCTTCCCTGCCCTTCAGGGCTCCAGGGCTCTGTCACCTGGGCCCCCACAGCTGCACAGGGCATGGTGCTGTGACTGACATGGCCCTGACACAGAGCTCTGATCCCACAGAGCTGCTGCAGTGCTGTGGAGAGCCATAGGCTCATCGGGACCAGCAGTGGAGAAAGTGCTGCCAACACTGCTCTGTGTGATGGAGGACTGGCCTCTGACCAGAAAGTGCACCTCTGATGGGGACAACGAGGACATTTTTGCCCTGGCTGTGAGTTTCTGGAACTGGCCTTTGCTCACCCCCAGGTCGCCTCTCCAGCAGCTCTCCATCCTCTCCACGCCTCAGGCGCTGGGCTGAAACCTGGGCTCGGGGCAGGCTCAGGGGGCACCAGGCCTTCTGCTCCCCTGCGTCTGCCCTTGGGCCCTGCCCCATGGACACCTCGGCACTGAGCCCTGCCTTGGGCTGCTTCTCTTGCAGGCAACTCTGGTGATCTGGGTGATTGTGCCTGAGTGCAACAGGGCGGTGATCCCTTATTCTGGGCGACTGTTTGTGGCACTGCTCTTCCATGTTGTCTTCACCACACAGCAGATGCCACCAGAGGAAGTTGATAACTTCTGGAGAGCATGCCGGGAGGAACACCGCCTTCCCAGCAAGCCCAACAGGTCCCAGTCCTCCTGTCCTTCCCGTGCCCTTGTGGCTAGCGCCAGTGCTCCCAGTGTGACCTGGGCTTTTCTCTGCACACAGGTTTGCAGTGCAGGCCATGAAGGCTCTGCTCGGCCGACTGCGGTGTGACAATGTGGTGGAGGCTATGGAGCGCAAGCGTGGCTGGGACATGCTGCTGTGTGCTGACACCCAGCACGATGCCGTGGGTCTGCTGGCCAGGTGAGACCCCCTTCTCCCCACTGCCCCCAGCATTTGTGCCCTGTGCCCCACACAGTCCCTGTGGTCCTGGGCCAGAGGGGCTCGTCACCAAAGGACGGCCAAGAAGAATGGAAAAGCCTGGGAGAGGAGGGTGCCCAGAAGGGGCTGCTTCTCAAAGTGCCCACATCCCCTCCAGGGATGCTGGGGAAAGACCAGACCTCTGTGAGTCAGTCCTGGGAGAGGTTTGGTCTCCCCACCTCAGGGCTTTGTGTCCTTTTCCCCCTTCCAGGGAGATGCGGTGTATCTTTATCCCCTTGTGTTCCCTCATTGCATCACATCTACTCAAGCAGCTCTGCAGGGAGGATCCGTGCTGGGATCTTCCCTTCCTGGCATTCCTTGTGGAGGTGAGCTTGTTGGCCAGCGCTGCCTCGCTGAGCTGCCTCCCAGCTCTCTGCCCTCTCGTAGCCACAGCTGCCAGGACGGTGCCCACGCCCTGTGCTGCTGCCTGGGCCCAGCCCTGTGCGGTTCTGGGCTCCTGCCGGCCGGGTCCCCTGTCACTGCCCTGTGCCTTTCAGGTCCTGCATTGCCTGGACATGACTAAATGTGCAGACAGCATACTGGAGATCATGTCAAGGCACCTGCAGAGCGAGTGCAGGCAGCGGCGTCACCTGGCGCTCAGAGGCCTCGTGGTGCTCAGCAAGGATCCCTCGATGGTGAGAAGGGGGCAGCGGCTGAAGCTGCGCTGGGCAAAGCAGCCCCTTGGGCTGGCAGGGCTTCAGGAGCTGAGGCAGCTGCTGCCAGCTCTCCTGCCTCACCTGCCCCGGTGCTTTGGGACAGGCCTTTGGCCTGCGGGCCCTGCAGCAGCAGGGTGGGGCTGCAGAGCCAGGGCGGTGTTGGCCGTGCAGCCGTCCATGGCTTTCCAGCACAGCCTTGTGTTCCACACAGGCCAGAAGGATGTGCAGTCTGTCTCAAAACCTTGTGGAGCGGCTGGGGGATGCACATGGATATGATGTCAGCATGACCCTCTCTGTGCTCACAAGTATACTTGAGAACGAACACATCGTGATATCCAGCACCACCGCCCCGAAGCTGGCTGAGGCACTCCTGCCACTCTTTGACTGTGTAAGGCTCTGTGCCCCCAGCCACGCACACTGGCTGCTGCCCAGAAATTTTGTGGGTTTTCTGGCCTTCGGCCAGGTGGGCTTGGGGAAGTTGCTAATGAGGTATTTTCCTTTCTCCCAGGATGACATCCATATGCAGCTGCTCTCCCTAAACCTCTTCTTCAAGGTGATGGACATGGTAGCGAACAAGGGGAAAAAGCCCCTGAGGCGGATTGTGAGGCAGAGCCTGCTGCCTCTCTTCTTCCATTGCCATGATGAGAATAAGCGTGTGGCAAAGGTGAGATTTTGAGCGATGCTGGTGCATCCTTGGAAGGGGTCTCTGATGTCTCCTGGCCTGGCCTCTCCCAGGCTCCAGCCTTCTGCTCCTGGCCTTGCCGCAGGGACAGAAGTCCTTTTCTTTGGGCTGTGGCGGCATCTCCACGTCTCTCCTGCTCTCCAGGCCTCTCGTGAACTGCTGCTTTGTGTAGCAAGGTTCCTGAAGAGAAGGAAGCTCAAGCGACTACTTAAGAGGGAGAAGATGTTGAAGTTCAGCAAATGCCTGGTAAGGACGGCCTGGAATCCCCAGGCTCAGCCTGGAGAAGCCCCCTGAGCATGGTGCTCGGTGTGTGGGCTGGCAGCTGTGCCCCTGCCCGGTGCTGCACCCAGAGGCCGCGCGGGCTCTTCTCCAGGCTCCCGTGGGCCCCAGCCGGGTGCCGATGGAGCCCCGGCCCAGCGGGGCTGCGGGGCGGCCCCGCGGCTCCCCGGGCAGCAGCCGGCCCTCTGCCGCCTCCAGAGCCCGGCGCCAGCGGCTGCTGGCCGGGCCTCGGGGCTGTGCGGGCAGGGGAGGCCGGGGCAGGGCGCAGGGAGCGCCTGGCCCAGGGGCCGAGCCCGCGCCAACCCTTCCCTCCTGCCGCTCTCTCCAGCTGGAAGAGGACAGGAGCCGAGTGGCCGAGCACCTGCGCCGGGCCCTGCCCTACCTGCAGAGCCCACAGGAGCCCCTGCGAGAGGCGGCCGTCAGGTTCATGGGTGAGCCACGAGCCCGGGCTCCCTCCCTGCCCCGCCTCAGCTCGGCCCCAACCGTGGCTGCTGCCCCGGCAGCGCCATCCGGGCCCGGCGCCGTGGAGCCCCGCCTGGCCTCGGCGCTGCTGCCGCCTTCCGGCAGCCGTGCCCTGGGGCGGCAGCGTGCGGCAAGGGCCCGGGCTGAGCCCTGCCGGGCCACCAGGGCGTGTGGCCACAGGGCTGGCAGCGCCGCTGGCAGGGAGCTGTGCCGCTGGCAGCGCCGTGACAGCCTCTGTGTTCACAGGCACGGCCGGGGTGCTTCTGATGGGGCAGCAGGAAGAACTCCACACCCTCCGTCAGGGTGAGTGAAGGCAGCGGGCTGACAGCGGGGACTGGCGGGAGAGGTGCAATGCCTGGGCAGGGTGCTGCAATCCCTGTCCCGGCTGGGGTGGGCTTTGCTCCTTGTGTGGATGAGAGGTGGCGTGGGCAGAGCACAGCGAGATTTCAGGGTCTCGGAGAGGCGGACTCATGGCAGGCTGATCCAGTTGACACCCCCTTTTCTTGTGGCTATGGCAAGAGCTGGGTGTGATGGACCTCGCAGGAAGGTCTCCTAGGATTCCTACAGAGCCTGGCTCTAACTGGGGCTCTGCTCCTCTCTCTTCCAGCCCTTCAAGCCCTGAGGAGAGATGACAGCCCTTCCCAGACAAACATGGTATTTCAACATCTATTCAATGAAAGAGCTGCCGAACTGGCTCAGAAGAACCAGTGTCTGCATCAGGCCTCCAAATGCCATGGAAGATGAGACCACCTTGAGACCAGAAGAGACCAGCTGGAGCTCCAGGCACAGCGGATGATTGGCACGGCTGACCCTGTGGGAAACTTGCAGGGCTTCAGCCCTCTCCCTGCTTATAGATAGCTTCTTCCCTCCAGCCCTCAGATCCTGCCGATCCCATTTTTTCCCTCCCACCTCAGCCCTTGGTTTCATCGGCCATTAATAAACAGTTTGGCTTCTTCACTTTGCCTCCATCTCTGTGGAGATGAAGCGATGCAAATCCCGAGCCCTGGGGCACACGGGCCCCTGCTGCCGTCCTCTTCCATGCCATGGTTTGTGCACACACACAGAGGAACGAGGGCAGATCAGGCTGGAAAGGTGCCTGTGCTGAAATTCCACAACACTGTGGAGTTACAGATCTTGCTGAGCACCTTGGAGCCCCTAGAACTTTGGAAGAGCCAGCCTGAGTATGCTCTGAACCCAGCTGTGAGGGATTCCATGGCAAGCATCCACAGAGGGCAAAGGAGCTTGGAATGCTGGAGGTTTTCAAGAACAGCTTCCTGAAAGCACAGCAGTGCTCCATCCCTGCACAGGATGAGGAAGAGGGCAGAACCAGCGACCATCCGGGCTTAACAGGGAGCTTTGGGTGTGCCTGAGGGCAAATGAAGCAGCAGCGCGGTGCCCGAGACTCGGACGCGCGACCGTGCCAGTGCCTGGAGCGCTGTCAGGCAGTGCCGGGATCCTGGGTGTGGTTCTGGTCCCCACAAGTGAGGAATGGCAGCCCCAGGCTCAGAGCCAGTCAGGAAGCCAACCAAGTGAGCCCACAGGGAGGGCGCCCTTCCAGTTTCTCTGGGCCATGGCCGCAAAACAGCCCCTGCTGCTTCTTCCTCCGCCTGTGTTTGGGGTGTGCTGGTGGCAGAGGCAGCCAGGTTGGGCTCTACCTTCCAAAGCCTGTTGGGAGCAGGCATGAAAAGCACTGCGTGCTGGAAGGTGCTGGCAAGAGCGTCCTGTGGGAACAGGGCTCTGGGCTCTGGCCGGGACCAGCCTGGTTTTGGTGCCGTGAGTGCAGGCAGGAGTTGAGGCAGCTGAAGAGGCAGCGGGCAGCTCATGTTTGTAGAGGGCCTGAGGCTGCACGTCTGAGCCTCCACCTGGAAACACACTTGGGGGAATACGAGCTAGAGCTGGAGTGCCTGTCCTGAAAGGACCTGAAGTCTTTCAGCCTTGCCAGCGTTTCTTGAGGGTGTGTTGGTGTTCCCCAGAAAAGCTGCACGTTTGGGGAAACGCCTTTGGAGGAAAGGGGCTTGCTTCTCAAGGAAAGTGCTTCCCAGGGAGCTCCCAGTGAGGTAGGTGCGAGTATCCCCCTTTGGCTCTCTGTGCTCCTTTCAGTCCTTGAAGGCCCATTGCACTTGGCAGAGGGGCAGGAAGAAGGCTGTGAAGAGCAGGTTTGGCATCCACCTGGACCTGCCGAGACCAAGCCAAGCACCTGCAGCAGGATGTGTTACCCCCCTTTGGACAGAGGTGCGAGCAGAACCGTCTCTGTCCCGCTGTGAGCCCCAAAGCTCTCTGTGGGAGCTGTGAATGAAAAGGCCTTTACACACACCCTTTTTCACATCTTCCCTGTCTGCTGTTGTCCCAGATGGAAAAAAGCAAGATGTATTCTATTTGCCATCTGTATGGCAGTTGTCTTGTGTGAAGTGGGCAGTTGTTCCTTATCTCTTCCACAATCAATCCTCCCTCTGGAAAGACATCTGCTGATAGTGGGCCACTGCAAGACTGAAAAGAACTGTAACATGCCATTGTGAGATGCTCCGCCCAGAGGGAGGAGCCAAGCATCCCTACCTGCATGTATGGTCTTGAACTTCTGGCCCAGGAGCACAGCTATTTCTGCGCTGGATTTTCCCAGAGGAACAGCTGCCTCTTCCACTGCCTCTTCAGAGGAAGACTGCACCCTTTTCCACAAGATCACTTCTCCAACAGAACCACACCTGACACTCCGGGAGGACTGCAGCCACAATTCCAATTGGACTGCTACCAACACCCTGTCCACCAGGGTGTCAGGTTGTATTCTGACTCTGTCTGTGTTGTTTTAGTTCACTGCATTGTTTATTTTATCTGTTATTTTCTTCCCTAATAAAGAACTGGTATTCCTGCTCCCATATTTTTGCCTGGGAGGAACCCTTAATTTCAAACTTAGAGCAATTCAGAGGGAAGAGGTCTACATTTTTCCATTTCAGGGGAGGTTCCTGCCTTCCTTAGCAGACCCCTGTCTTTCCAAACCAAGACAGCTGGGTTTCAACTCTTGGCAATATGCATTTGCCTCCTGCTTGGAGGGAGCTGCTGTGGCCCAGGGCCAGCACAGAGCTGGGCTGGGTGGGCCAGGCAGCGTGGAGAGTCTTGGCTGATCTTGGTGTGTGCCTGGCCTCAGAAAGGCTTGGAAGGTTTGCCTCCCAAAGTGTCCTGCTCATTGGCTCTCCCTGTGCATCTTGGAGAGCACAAGGTGGGCATTTCTGGCAGCTGGGCATCAGCAGGCCTTACAATGGGGGCGTGTTGTGGAGCGAGCCCAGCTGAGGTACCCTGAGAGGAGCCCAGTGCTCCTTGCTCCTCTCTGCTGACACGGGAGCGTCTGTCTGCTTTCGGGATGGCCCTGGCTGCGTGAGGGGTGCTACGTGGACACGAGACAGCCGGTCCTGTCCCGCTGGGTCCCAGCAGTGCCTCGCAGCAGTCCTGCATCCACGTCAGGATGCTGGCCAAGAGAGGCCCTGGCAGCTGAGGCAGCTGATTTTAAGCTTGTGCAGATACACACAGGGGATGGCCAACAGTGTTCCCTCAGGGTACAGCAGTCCTGAGGGGCCTCCCCAGAGCTGCCTGATGCCGCCCACTCCCTGTGGCACCAGTTGCTTTCCTGTGGAATGTTCTACCTGCCCCAAGAGCACAGAGGGAGCTGGAAAAAGAGCTTGCCAGGCTGCTCTCAATCCTTTACCAGCAGCCCTGGCTGAGTGGAGAAGTCCGAGCTGAGCGCAGATGTGCCAATGGAAAAGCCGTGCACGGGAAGGCTCGGTGGGAAGGATGAGCCAAGATCCATAGGCCTGGCAGCCTGAGCTTGCTGCCAGGGAAGGCCTCGGAGCAGATCCTCCGGAGTGCCATCCCACGGCACATGCAGGGAACCAGGGGGTCTGCTGGATGGTGGGAAAGCTTTGAGGAGGGACGGGGACAGCTGGGGGTCCTGGCGGGCTGTTGAGGGCTTCTCTGCGGGTGTTTGCGGGGGGTTGGTGTTGGGGAGCGTGTTGGGGAAGGAGTTGTCTGGAAGGTGAGAGGTCTAGGCTGGAAACTGAGTCAGCTTGAAGGCAGCATTTGTGGTTTAGCACAGCTTTGCTTATGGAGGGCGGAAGGAGTATCTGTGACTATTTCCATTCATGGTCCTGATTCTCCTGCAGGGAACAAGATGGGAGAACTGTACTTTATTGGCCACTTAGGTATCTGACTTTCATTCCTTGAGAGCTTTTATTCCTTAAGAGAATGATGATATTATCATCCCTTCTTTGAAAACCATTTGCACACCAAAGAATGGTCTTGTTTTTGCCTCCGTGTAGTGTTATGTTTTGCAAAGTGACTTTCAATGGAATGTGTTACGGCAAATGAGTTGCTGCTTTTAGATGGGAACAAACTTCCAAATCATTCACATTCCCCAGCAATGGCTATTAATTTGAGAAGTTTGCAGATTTTGGAACTACTCCAGTGGCCCAATGAGAAGTAAAGCCTTCCTGAATTGAGGATTCTTAAGTGGCCTGATCCCGCAGAGCAGGGCAGGGTTTGCTGATGGTTTGAGCTGCTCCTAAAGATCCTGTTGGGCTGTCTCAGACACCTGGGGCCAGGGATTCCTTCCCAACTGGGCCACTTTGGGTGGGCTGGGGGCGGCCCCAGGGCAGGTGGCAGTGTGTGCAAGGGCCCTTTGTGACACGCTGCAGCATGGTCACCATGGCATGGAACAGGACAGGGTGTCCAAGGGCCCTCCCTTTGTGACACGTGGGGACATAGGAGCTGGCGGTGACAAGAGCACGCCACAGTGCTCGGAGCACACATCAGGATAGGACAGAACCGAGCAGTGCTGTGAGGAGCCCCCGCACAGTGCACTCGTTCGTGTCTGACACAGAAAATTTCCAAGGCGTTATTCCTGCAGCTGACCTCGCGGCCAGACTGTGGGACTTGGTGACCGGAATCACTTACGAGGAGTCTCCTGTCATTGTGGCAGGAGCCCTCCAGACCAGAGTGCAGGACTTGCTGTCCTGCAGCCTTGCTGAGGCTCCTCTGTCTCAGGTGCCTTCAAGGCACAACTGCAATTGTTGACTTGGATATATCCTGAGGCATCTCTCTAGAAGGTGCCTTCAAGGCTAGAGGGTGGAATGGCGGGCAGATTTCTCAGGCTGTGCAAAGTGTTCAGGGGGGAAGAAAAGGAAGGCCCTGGAGCTGCCCCAGCACAACAGCCTGAAGAGCCAGAGCAGATCCAAACACTGCAGGATGGTGAGTGGCAGAGTGGGGCTATAGGGCTGATGCCTGCAGCCAGCTTGACCTCATCCCATCCCATCCCATCCCATCCCATCCCATCCCATCCCATCCCATCCCATCCCATCCCATCCCATCCCCTGGGGACATGCCCATGGACAGGACGGAAGTGGGGCCGGGCAGACACCCTGCAGTGGCCGTGCTCCATCCCCTGGGGCATCCCGGGACTGTCCCTGCTTGGGGAGCGCGGGGCTGGGCTGTGTTCTCCGGCCTCTCCCGCAGCCCCTCAGCTCTGGCTGCGCTCGCTCTTTGCCAGGTGCAGCCCTGGACCCGACACAAGAGCAGGAACCCAGCCGTGGCCGCTTCCGCAGAAGCCTGAAGGTACCAGCAGCCATCCCCACCTGGGCTGGGCCTGCTGTCACTGCTCAGCCGAGCACCACGCTTGGAGCACTCCATGGAACACTCCGAGCTTCCCTGTCCTTTGTTCTCCTGCAGATGTTCCGGAAGTTCCTGCGCATTCGGCGGAGAAAGACCGGCAGCACAGCAGCTGAGGGCCCAGCCGAGCCTGACTCGGGGCTGACCGAGCTCCAGGCTGAGCCTGATGTCAGCCCGGATTCGGCTGAGCGCTCAGAAGACTCTGACGCCTCAGCGACTGAAACCTGGGCAAAGGCTCTTCTCATGTTAATGACTGAGGATGTGGTCATCACAAACAGGGACAATGAAGAGACTCAGGGCATCACAAATACTGACACCACGCCTGCTCCCGCTATGATTCATGCTCCCACTATGGATTTCTTCGAGGAGAGTGATGTTCCTTCTCAGCAGCAGGTAAGCAGCCTGGGGCCAGGCCTGGAGGCCTCCCAGGACTGTGTGTCCCCTCAAGCCATGGTAACCGGGCCCACTCAGCCTTTGAGGCCAGCACAGTGTGGTGGGAAGGGAAGCACTTCTTGCGGGAAGCTGGAGAAGTTGCTCCCTTGGACAGTGCTCCAAGTCTTCCCCATGCCCCCTCCAGGTGCCAGCCAAGGTGAAGAACATCCACCAGAGGCTGGTGTCCCACGTCTCTGTGGATGCCAGGCTGCAAATTGACCTTGTGAGGCTGGCTGAAGAACACCCTGCTGACGTGGTGCTGACCCTCCTGCGCTGTGCCCCAACGTGTGACAGGTACAGGGCCCACGAGCCTGGAGAGCTCAGGGCTCAGCAGCCTTTAGGGCCCGTGGCCCTGCACAGCCTGTCCCATGGGGTCTGCCAGACAGGCAGAGAGGCCCAGGACCCTCGGGCCCCTCTGTTTCCTGAGCCTGCTGCCAGTGCTCCTTCCCTGCCCTTCAGGGCTCCAGGGCTCTGTCACCTGGGCCCCCACAGCTGCACAGGGCATGGTGCTGTGACTGACATGGCCCTGACACAGAGCTCTGATCCCACAGAGCTGCTGCAGTGCTGTGGAGAGCCATAGGCTCATCGGGACCAGCAGTGGAGAAAGTGCTGCCAACACTGCTCTGTGTGATGGAGGACTGGCCTCTGACCAGAAAGTGCACCTCTGATGGGGACAACGAGGACATTTTTGCCCTGGCTGTGAGTTTCTGGAACTGGCCTTTGCTCACCCCCAGGTCGCCTCTCCAGCAGCTCTCCATCCTCTCCACGCCTCAGGCGCTGGGCTGAAACCTGGGCTCGGGGCAGGCTCAGGGGGCACCAGGCCTTCTGCTCCCCTGCGTCTGCCCTTGGGCCCTGCCCCATGGACACCTCGGCACTGAGCCCTGCCTTGGGCTGCTTCTCTTGCAGGCAACTCTGGTGATCTGGGTGATTGTGCCTGAGTGCAACAGGGCGGTGATCCCTTATTCTGGGCGACTGTTTGTGGCACTGCTCTTCCATGTTGTCTTCACCACACAGCAGATGCCACCAGAGGAAGTTGATAACTTCTGGAGAGCATGCCGGGAGGAACACCGCCTTCCCAGCAAGCCCAACAGGTCCCAGTCCTCCTGTCCTTCCCGTGCCCTTGTGGCTAGCGCCAGTGCTCCCAGTGTGACCTGGGCTTTTCTCTGCACACAGGTTTGCAGTGCAGGCCATGAAGGCTCTGCTCGGCCGACTGCGGTGTGACAATGTGGTGGAGGCTATGGAGCGCAAGCGTGGCTGGGACATGCTGCTGTGTGCTGACACCCAGCACGATGCCGTGGGTCTGCTGGCCAGGTGAGACCCCCTTCTCCCCACTGCCCCCAGCATTTGTGCCCTGTGCCCCACACAGTCCCTGTGGTCCTGGGCCAGAGGGGCTCGTCACCAAAGGACGGCCAAGAAGAATGGAAAAGGCTGGGAGAGGAGGGTGCCCAGAAGGGGCTGCTTCTCAAAGTGCCCACATCCCCTCCAGGGATGCTGGGGAAAGACCAGACCTCTGTGAGTCAGTCCTGGGAGAGGTTTGGTCTCCCCACCTCAGGGCTTTGTGTCCTTTTCCCCCTTCCAGGGAGATGCGGTGTATCTTTATCCCCTTGTGTTCCCTCATTGCATCACATCTACTCAAGCAGCTCTGCAGGGAGGATCCGTGCTGGGATCTTCCCTTCCTGGCATTCCTTGTGGAGGTGAGCTTGTTGGCCAGCGCTGCCTCGCTGAGCTGCCTCCCAGCTCTCTGCCCTCTCGTAGCCACAGCTGCCAGGACGGTGCCCACGCCCTGTGCTGCTGCCTGGGCCCAGCCCTGTGCGGTTCTGGGCTCCTGCCGGCCGGGTCCCCTGTCACTGCCCTGTGCCTTTCAGGTCCTGCATTGCCTGGACATGACTAAATGTGCAGACAGCATACTGGAGATCATGTCAAGGCACCTGCAGAGCGAGTGCAGGCAGCGGCGTCACCTGGCGCTCAGAGGCCTCGTGGTGCTCAGCAAGGATCCCTCGATGGTGAGAAGGGGGCAGCGGCTGAAGCTGCGCTGGGCAAAGCAGCCCCTTGGGCTGGCAGGGCTTCAGGAGCTGAGGCAGCTGCTGCCAGCTCTCCTGCCTCACCTGCCCCGGTGCTTTGGGACAGGCCTTTGGCCTGCGGGCCCTGCAGCAGCAGGATGGGGCTGCAGAGCCAGGGCGGTGTTGGCCGTGCAGCCGTCCATGGCTTTCCAGCACAGCCTTGTGTTCCACACAGGCCAGAAGGATGTGCAGTCTGTCTCAAAACCTTGTGGAGCGGCTGGGGGATGCACATGGATATGATGTCAGCATGACCCTCTCTGTGCTCACAAGTATACTTGAGAACGAACACATCGTGATATCCAGCACCACCGCCCCGAAGCTGGCTGAGGCACTCCTGCCACTCTTTGACTGTGTAAGGCTCTGTGCCCCCAGCCACGCACACTGGCTGCTGCCCAGAAATTTTGTGGGTTTTCTGGCCTTCGGCCAGGTGGGCTTGGGGAAGTTGCTAATGAGGTATTTTCCTTTCTCCCAGGATGACATCCATATGCAGCTGCTCTCCCTAAACCTCTTCTTCAAGGTGATGGACATGGTAGCGAACAAGGGGAAAAAGCCCCTGAGGCGGATTGTGAGGCAGAGCCTGCTGCCTCTCTTCTTCCATTGCCATGATGAGAATAAGCGTGTGGCAAAGGTGAGATTTTGAGCGATGCTGGTGCATCCTTGGAAGGGGTCTCTGATGTCTCCTGGCCTGGCCTCTCCCAGGCTCCAGCCTTCTGCTCCTGGCCTTGCCGCAGGGACAGAAGTCCTTTTCTTTGGGCTGTGGCGGCATCTCCACGTCTCTCCTGCTCTCCAGGCCTCTCGTGAACTGCTGCTTTGTGTAGCAAGGTTCCTGAAGAGAAGGAAGCTCAAGCGACTACTTAAGAGGGAGAAGATGTTGAAGTTCAGCAAATGCCTGGTAAGGACGGCCTGGAATCCCCAGGCTCAGCCTGGAGAAGCCCCCTGAGCATGGTGCTCGGTGTGTGGGCTGGCAGCTGTGCCCCTGCCCGGTGCTGCACCCAGAGGCCGCGCGGGCTCTTCTCCAGGCTCCCGTGGGCCCCAGCCGGGTGCCGATGGAGCCCCGGCCCAGCGGGGCTGCGGGGCGGCCCCGCGGCTCCCCGGGCAGCAGCCGGCCCTCTGCCGCCTCCAGAGCCCGGCGCCAGCGGCTGCTGGCCGGGCCTCAGGGCTGTGCGGGCAGGGGAGGCCGGGGCAGGGCGCAGGGAGCGCCTGGCCCAGGGGCCGAGCCCGCGCCAACCCTTCCCTCCTGCCGCTCTCTCCAGCTGGAAGAGGACAGGAGCCGAGTGGCCGAGCACCTGCGCCGGGCCCTGCCCTACCTGCAGAGCCCACAGGAGCCCCTGCGAGAGGCGGCCGTCAGGTTCATGGGTGAGCCACGAGCCCGGGCTCCCTCCCTGCCCCGCCTCAGCTCGGCCCCAACCGTGGCTGCTGCCCCGGCAGCGCCATCCGGGCCCGGCGCCGTGGAGCCCCGCCTGGCCTCGGCGCTGCTGCCGCCTTCCGGCAGCCGTGCCCTGGGGCGGCAGCGTGCGGCAAGGGCCCGGGCTGAGCCCTGCCGGGCCACCAGGGCGTGTGGCCACAGGGCTGGCAGCGCCGCTGGCAGGGAGCTGTGCCGCTGGCAGCGCCGTGACAGCCTCTGTGTTCACAGGCACGGCCGGGGTGCTTCTGATGGGGCAGCAGGAAGAACTCCACACCCTCCGTCAGGGTGAGTGAAGGCAGCGGGCTGACAGCGGGGACTGGCGGGAGAGGTGCAATGCCTGGGCAGGGTGCTGCAATCCCTGTCCCGGCTGGGGTGGGCTTTGCTCCTTGTGTGGATGAGAGGTGGCGTGGGCAGAGCACAGCGAGATTTCAGGGTCTCGGAGAGGCGGACTCATGGCAGGCTGATCCAGTTGACACCCCCTTTTCTTGTGGCTATGGCAAGAGCTGGGTGTGATGGACCTCGCAGGAAGGTCTCCTAGGATTCCTACAGAGCCTGGCTCTAACTGGGGCTCTGCTCCTCTCTCTTCCAGCCCTTCAAGCCCTGAGGAGAGATGACAGCCCTTCCCAGACAAACATGGTATTTCAACATCTATTCAATGAAAGAGCTGCCGAACTGGCTCAGAAGAACCAGTGTCTGCATCAGGCCTCCAAATGCCATGGAAGATGAGACCACCTTGAGACCAGAAGAGACCAGCTGGAGCTCCAGGCACAGCGGATGATTGGCACGGCTGACCCTGTGGGAAACTTGCAGGGCTTCAGCCCTCTCCCTGCTTATAGATAGCTTCTTCCCTCCAGCCCTCAGATCCTGCCGATCCCATTTTTTCCCTCCCACCTCAGCCCTTGGTTTCATCGGCCATTAATAAACAGTTTGGCTTCTTCACTTTGCCTCCATCTCTGTGGAGATGAAGCGATGCAAATCCCGAGCCCTGGGGCACACGGGCCCCTGCTGCCGTCCTCTTCCATGCCATGGTTTGTGCACACACACAGAGGAACGAGGGCAGATCAGGCTGGAAAGGTGCCTGTGCTGAAATTCCACAACACTGTGGAGTTACAGATCTTGCTGAGCACCTTGGAGCCCCTAGAACTTTGGAAGAGCCAGCCTGAGTATGCTCTGAACCCAGCTGTGAGGGATTCCATGGCAAGCATCCACAGAGGGCAAAGGAGCTTGGAATGCTGGAGGTTTTCAAGAACAGCTTCCTGAAAGCACAGCAGTGCTCCATCCCTGCACAGGATGAGGAAGAGGGCAGAACCAGCGACCATCCGGGCTTAACAGGGAGCTTTGGGTGTGCCTGAGGGCAAATGAAGCAGCAGCGCGGTGCCCGAGACTCGGACGCGCGACCGTGCCAGTGCCTGGAGCGCTGTCAGGCAGTGCCGGGATCCTGGGTGTGGTTCTGGTCCCCACAAGTGAGGAATGGCAGCCCCAGGCTCAGAGCCAGTCAGGAAGCCAACCAAGTGAGCCCACAGGGAGGGCGCCCTTCCAGTTTCTCTGGGCCATGGCCGCAAAACAGCCCCTGCTGCTTCTTCCTCCGCCTGTGTTTGGGGTGTGCTGGTGGCAGAGGCAGCCAGGTTGGGCTCTACCTTCCAAAGCCTGTTGGGAGCAGGCATGAAAAGCACTGCGTGCTGGAAGGTGCTGGCAAGAGCGTCCTGTGGGAACAGGGCTCTGGGCTCTGGCCGGGACCAGCCTGGTTTTGGTGCCGTGAGTGCAGGCAGGAGTTGAGGCAGCTGAAGAGGCAGCGGGCAGCTCATGTTTGTAGAGGGCCTGAGGCTGCACGTCTGAGCCTCCACCTGGAAACACACTTGGGGGAATACGAGCTAGAGCTGGAGTGCCTGTCCTGAAAGGACCTGAAGTCTTTCAGCCTTGCCAGCGTTTCTTGAGGGTGTGTTGGTGTTCCCCAGAAAAGCTGCACGTTTGGGGAAACGCCTTTGGAGGAAAGGGGCTTGCTTCTCAAGGAAAGTGCTTCCCAGGGAGCTCCCAGTGAGGTAGGTGCGAGTATCCCCCTTTGGCTCTCTGTGCTCCTTTCAGTCCTTGAAGGCCCATTGCACTTGGCAGAGGGGCAGGAAGAAGGCTGTGAAGAGCAGGTTTGGCATCCACCTGGACCTGCCGAGACCAAGCCAAGCACCTGCAGCAGGATGTGTTACCCCCCTTTGGACAGAGGTGCGAGCAGAACCGTCTCTGTCCCGCTGTGAGCCCCAAAGCTCTCTGTGGGAGCTGTGAATGAAAAGGCCTTTACACACACCCTTTTTCACATCTTCCCTGTCTGCTGTTGTCCCAGATGGAAAAAAGCAAGATGTATTCTATTTGCCATCTGTATGGCAGTTGTCTTGTGTGAAGTGGGCAGTTGTTCCTTATCTCTTCCACAATCAATCCTCCCTCTGGAAAGACATCTGCTGATAGTGGGCCACTGCAAGACTGAAAAGAACTGTAACATGCCATTGTGAGATGCTCCGCCCAGAGGGAGGAGCCAAGCATCCCTACCTGCATGTATGGTCTTGAACTTCTGGCCCAGGAGCACAGCTATTTCTGCGCTGGATTTTCCCAGAGGAACAGCTGCCTCTTCCACTGCCTCTTCAGAGGAAGACTGCACCCTTTTCCACAAGATCACTTCTCCAACAGAACCACACCTGACACTCCGGGAGGACTGCAGCCACAATTCCAATTGGACTGCTACCAACACCCTGTCCACCAGGGTGTCAGGTTGTATTCTGACTCTGTCTGTGTTGTTTTAGTTCACTGCATTGTTTATTTTATCTGTTATTTTCTTCCCTAATAAAGAACTGGTATTCCTGCTCCCATATTTTTGCCTGGGAGGAACCCTTAATTTCAAACTTAGAGCAATTCAGAGGGAAGAGGTCTACATTTTTCCATTTCAGGGGAGGTTCCTGCCTTCCTTAGCAGACCCCTGTCTTTCCAAACCAAGACAGCTGGGTTTCAACTCTTCGCAATATGCATTTGCCTCCTGCTTGGAGGGAGCTGCTGTGGCCCAGGGCCAGCACAGAGCTGGGCTGGGTGGGCCAGGCAGCGTGGAGAGTCTTGGCTGATCTTGGTGTGTGCCTGGCCTCAGAAAGGCTTGGAAGGTTTGCCTCCCAAAGTGTCCTGCTCATTGGCTCTCCCTGTGCATCTTGGAGAGCACAAGGTGGGCATTTCTGGCAGCTGGGCATCAGCAGGCCTTACAATGGGGGCGTGTTGTGGAGCGAGCCCAGCTGAGGTACCCTGAGAGGAGCCCAGTGCTCCTTGCTCCTCTCTGCTGACACGGGAGCGTCTGTCTGCTTTCGGGATGGCCCTGGCTGCGTGAGGGGTGCTACGTGGACACGAGACAGCCGGTCCTGTCCCGCTGGGTCCCAGCAGTGCCTCGCAGCAGTCCTGCATCCACGTCAGGATGCTGGCCAAGAGAGGCCCTGGCAGCTGAGGCAGCTGATTTTAAGCTTGTGCAGATACACACAGGGGATGGCCAACAGTGTTCCCTCAGGGTACAGCAGTCCTGAGGGGCCTCCCCAGAGCTGCCTGATGCCGCCCACTCCCTGTGGCACCAGTTGCTTTCCTGTGGAATGTTCTACCTGCCCCAAGAGCACAGAGGGAGCTGGAAAAAGAGCTTGCCAGGCTGCTCTCAATCCTTTACCAGCAGCCCTGGCTGAGTGGAGAAGTCCGAGCTGAGCGCAGATGTGCCAATGGAAAAGCCGTGCACGGGAAGGCTCGGTGGGAAGGATGAGCCAAGATCCATAGGCCTGGCAGCCTGAGCTTGCTGCCAGGGAAGGCCTCGGAGCAGATCCTCCGGAGTGCCATCCCACGGCACATGCAGGGAACCAGGGGGTCTGCTGGATGGTGGGAAAGCTTTGAGGAGGGACGGGGACAGCTGGGGGTCCTGGCGGGCTGTTGAGGGCTTCTCTGCGGGTGTTTGCGGGGGGTTGGTGTTGGGGAGCGTGTTGGGGAAGGAGTTGTCTGGAAGGTGAGAGGTCTAGGCTGGAAACTGAGTCAGCTTGAAGGCAGCATTTGTGGTTTAGCACAGCTTTGCTTATGGAGGGCGGAAGGAGTATCTGTGACTATTTCCATTCATGGTCCTGATTCTCCTGCAGGGAACAAGATGGGAGAACTGTACTTTATTGGCCACTTAGGTATCTGACTTTCATTCCTTGAGAGCTTTTATTCCTTAAGAGAATGATGATATTATCATCCCTTCTTTGAAAACCATTTGCACACCAAAGAATGGTCTTGTTTTTGCCTCCGTGTAGTGTTATGTTTTGCAAAGTGACTTTCAATGGAATGTGTTACGGCAAATGAGTTGCTGCTTTTAGATGGGAACAAACTTCCAAATCATTCACATTCCCCAGCAATGGCTATTAATTTGAGAAGTTTGCAGATTTTGGAACTACTCCAGTGGCCCAATGAGAAGTAAAGCCTTCCTGAATTGAGGATTCTTAAGTGGCCTGATCCCGCAGAGCAGGGCAGGGTTTGCTGATGGTTTGAGCTGCTCCTAAAGATCCTGTTGGGCTGTCTCAGACACCTGGGGCCAGGGATTCCTTCCCAACTGGGCCACTTTGGGTGGGCTGGGGGCGGCCCCAGGGCAGGTGGCAGTGTGTGCAAGGGCCCTTTGTGACACGCTGCAGCATGGTCACCATGGCATGGAACAGGACAGGGTGTCCAAGGGCCCTCCCTTTGTGACACGTGGGGACATAGGAGCTGGCGGTGACAAGAGCACGCCACAGTGCTCGGAGCACACATCAGGATAGGACAGAACCGAGCAGTGCTGTGAGGAGCCCCCGCACAGTGCACTCGTTCGTGTCTGACACAGAAAATTTCCAAGGCGTTATTCCTGCAGCTGACCTCGCGGCCAGACTGTGGGACTTGGTGACCGGAATCACTTACGAGGAGTCTCCTGTCATTGTGGCAGGAGCCCTCCAGACCAGAGTGCAGGACTTGCTGTCCTGCAGCCTTGCTGAGGCTCCTCTGTCTCAGGTGCCTTCAAGGCACAACTGCAATTGTTGACTTGGATATATCCTGAGGCATCTCTCTAGAAGGTGCCTTCAAGGCTAGAGGGTGGAATGGCGGGCAGATTTCTCAGGCTGTGCAAAGTGTTCAGGGGGGAAGAAAAGGAAGGCCCTGGAGCTGCCCCAGCACAACAGCCTGAAGAGCCAGAGCAGATCCAAACACTGCAGGATGGTGAGTGGCAGAGTGGGGCTATAGGGCTGATGCCTGCAGCCAGCTTGACCTCATCCCATCCCATCCCATCCCATCCCATCCCATCCCATCCCATCCCATCCCATCCCATCCCCTGGGGACATGCCCATGGACAGGACGGAAGTGGGGCCGGGCAGACACCCTGCAGTGGCCGTGCTCCATCCCCTGGGGCATCCCGGGACTGTCCCTGCTTGGGGAGCGCGGGGCTGGGCTGTGTTCTCCGGCCTCTCCCGCAGCCCCTCAGCTCTGGCTGCGCTCGCTCTTTGCCAGGTGCAGCCCTGGACCCGACACAAGAGCAGGAACCCAGCCGTGGCCGCTTCCGCAGAAGCCTGAAGGTACCAGCAGCCATCCCCACCTGGGCTGGGCCTGCTGTCACTGCTCAGCCGAGCACCACGCTTGGAGCACTCCATGGAACACTCCGAGCTTCCCTGTCCTTTGTTCTCCTGCAGATGTTCCGGAAGTTCCTGCGCATTCGGCGGAGAAAGACCGGCAGCACAGCAGCTGAGGGCCCAGCCAAGCCTGACTCGGGGCTGACCGAGCTCCAGGCTGAGCCTGATGTCAGCCCGGATTCGGCTGAGCGCTCAGAAGACTCTGACGCCTCAGCGACTGAAACCTGGGCAAAGGCTCTTCTCATGTTAATGACTGAGGATGTGGCCATCACAAACAGGGACAATGAAGAGACTCAGGGCATCACAAATACTGACACCACGCCTGCTCCCGCTATGATTCATGCTCCCACTATGGATTTCTTCGAGGAGAGTGATGTTCCTTCTCAGCAGCAGGTAAGCAGCCTGGGGCCAGGCCTGGAGGCCTCCCAGGACTGTGTGTCCCCTCAAGCCATGGTAACCGGGCCCACTCAGCCTTTGAGGCCAGCACAGTGTGGTGGGAAGGGAAGCACTTCTTGCGGGAAGCTGGAGAAGTTGCTCCCTTGGACAGTGCTCCAAGTCTTCCCCATGCCCCCTCCAGGTGCCAGCCAAGGTGAAGAACATCCACCAGAGGCTGGTGTCCCACGTCTCTGTGGATGCCAGGCTGCAAATTGACCTTGTGAGGCTGGCTGAAGAACACCCTGCTGACGTGGTGCTGACCCTCCTGCGCTGTGCCCCAACGTGTGACAGGTACAGGGCCCACGAGCCTGGAGAGCTCAGGGCTCAGCAGCCTTTAGGGCCCGTGGCCCTGCACAGCCTGTCCCATGGGGGCTGCCAGACAGGCAGAGAGGCCCAGGACCCTCGGGCCCCTCTGTTTCCTGAGCCTGCTGCCAGTGCTCCTTCCCTGCCCTTCAGGGCTCCAGGGCTCTGTCACCTGGGCCCCCACAGCTGCACAGGGCATGGTGCTGTGACTGACATGGCCCTGACACAGAGCTCTGATCCCACAGAGCTGCTACAGTGCTGTGGAGAGCCATAGGCTCATCGGGACCAGCAGTGGAGAAAGTGCTGCCAACACTGCTCTGTGTGATGGAGGACTGGCCTCTGACCAGAAAGTGCACCTCTGATGGGGACAACGAGGACATTTTTGCCCTGGCTGTGAGTTTCTGGAACTGGCCTTTGCTCACCCCCAGGTCGCCTCTCCAGCAGCTCTCCATCCTCTCCACGCCTCAGGCGCTGGGCTGAAACCTGGGCTCGGGGCAGGCTCAGGGGGCACCAGGCCTTCTGCTCCCCTGCGTCTGCCCTTGGGCCCTGCCCCATGGACACCTCGGCACTGAGCCCTGCCTTGGGCTGCTTCTCTTGCAGGCAACTCTGGTGATCTGGGTGATTGTGCCTGAGTGCAACAGGGCGGTGATCCCTTATTCTGGGCGACTGTTTGTGGCACTGCTCTTCCATGTTGTCTTCACCACACAGCAGATGCCACCAGAGGAAGTTGATAACTTCTGGAGAGCATGCCGGGAGGAACACCGCCTTCCCAGCAAGCCCAACAGGTCCCAGTCCTCCTGTCCTTCCCGTGCCCTTGTGGCTAGCGCCAGTGCTCCCAGTGTGACCTGGGCTTTTCTCTGCACACAGGTTTGCAGTGCAGGCCATGAAGGCTCTGCTCGGCCGACTGCGGTGTGACAATGTGGTGGAGGCTATGGAGCGCAAGCGTGGCTGGGACATGCTGCTGTGTGCTGACACCCAGCACGATGCCGTGGGTCTGCTGGCCAGGTGAGACCCCCTTCTCCCCACTGCCCCCAGCATTTGTGCCCTGTGCCCCACACAGTCCCTGTGGTCCTGGGCCAGAGGGGCTCGTCACCAAAGGACGGCCAAGAAGAATGGAAAAGGCTGGGAGAGGAGGGTGCCCAGAAGGGGCTGCTTCTCAAAGCGCCCACATCCCCTCCAGGGATGCTGGGGAAAGACCAGACCTCTGTGAGTCAGTCCTGGGAGAGGTTTGGTCTCCCCACCTCAGGGCTTTGTGTCCTTTTCCCCCTTCCAGGGAGATGCGGTGTATCTTTATCCCCTTGTGTTCCCTCATTGCATCACATCTACTCAAGCAGCTCTGCAGGGAGGATCCGTGCTGGGATCTTCCCTTCCTGGCATTCCTTGTGGAGGTGAGCTTGTTGGCCAGCGCTGCCTCGCTGAGCTGCCTCCCAGCTCTCTGCCCTCTCGTAGCCACAGCTGCCAGGACGGTGCCCACGCCCTGTGCTGCTGCCTGGGCCCAGCCCTGTGCGGTTCTGGGCTCCTGCCGGCCGGGTCCCCTGTCACTGCCCTGTGCCTTTCAGGTCCTGCATTGCCTGGACATGACTAAATGTGCAGACAGCATACTGGAGATCATGTCAAGGCACCTGCAGAGCGAGTGCAGGCAGCGGCGTCACCTGGCGCTCAGAGGCCTCGTGGTGCTCAGCAAGGATCCCTCGATGGTGAGAAGGGGGCAGCGGCTGAAGCTGCGCTGGGCAAAGCAGCCCCTTGGGCTGGCAGGGCTTCAGGAGGCTGAGGCAGCTGCTGCCAGCTCTCCTGCCTCACCTGCCCCGCTGCTTTGGGACAGGCCTTTGGCCTGCGGGCCCTGCAGCAGCAGGGTGGGGCTGCAGAGCCAGGGCGGTGTTGGCCGTGCAGCCGTCCATGGCTTTCCAGCACAGCCTTGTGTTCCACACAGGCCAGAAGGATGTGCAGTCTGTCTCAAAACCTTGTGGAGCGGCTGGGGGATGCACATGGATATGATGTCAGCATGACCCTCTCTGTGCTCACAAGTATACTTGAGAACGAACACATCGTGATATCCAGCACCACCGCCCCGAAGCTGGCTGAGGCACTCCTGCCACTCTTTGACTGTGTAAGGCTCTGTGCCCCCAGCCACGCACACTGGCTGCTGCCCAGAAATTTTGTGGGTTTTCTGGCCTTCGGCCAGGTGGGCTTGGGGAAGTTGCTAATGAGGTATTTTCCTTTCTCCCAGGATGACATCCATATGCAGCTGCTCTCCCTAAACCTCTTCTTCAAGGTGATGGACATGGTAGCGAACAAGGGGAAAAAGCCCCTGAGGCGGATTGTGAGGCAGAGCCTGCTGCCTCTCTTCTTCCATTGCCATGATGAGAATAAGCGTGTGGCAAAGGTGAGATTTTGAGCGATGCTGGTGCATCCTTGGAAGGGGTCTCTGATGTCTCCTGGCCTGGCCTCTCCCAGGCTCCAGCCTTCTGCTCCTGGCCTTGCCGCAGGGACAGAAGTCCTTTTCTTTGGGCTGTGGCGGCATCTCCACGTCTCTCCTGCTCTCCAGGCCTCTCGTGAACTGCTGCTTTGTGTAGCAAGGTTCCTGAAGAGAAGGAAGCTCAAGCGACTACTTAAGAGGGAGAAGATGTTGAAGTTCAGCAAATGCCTGGTAAGGACGGCCTGGAATCCCCAGGCTCAGCCTGGAGAAGCCCCCTGAGCATGGTGCTCGGTGTGTGGGCTGGCAGCTGTGCCCCTGCCCGGTGCTGCACCCAGAGGCCGCGCGGGCTCTTCTCCAGGCTCCCGTGGGCCCCAGCCGGGTGCCGATGGAGCCCCGGCCCAGCGGGGCTGCGGGGCGGCCCCGCGGCTCCCCGGGCAGCAGCCGGCCCTCTGCCGCCTCCAGAGCCCGGCGCCAGCGGCTGCTGGCCGGGCCTCAGGGCTGTGCGGGCAGGGGAGGCCGGGGCAGGGCGCAGGGAGCGCCTGGCCCAGGGGCCGAGCCCGCGCCAACCCTTCCCTCCTGCCGCTCTCTCCAGCTGGAAGAGGACAGGAGCCGAGTGGCCGAGCACCTGCGCCGGGCCCTGCCCTACCTGCAGAGCCCACAGGAGCCCCTGCGAGAGGCGGCCGTCAGGTTCATGGGTGAGCCACGAGCCCGGGCTCCCTCCCTGCCCCGCCTCAGCTCGGCCCCAGCCGTGGCTGCTGCCCCGGCAGCGCCATCCGGGCCCGGCGCCGTGGAGCCCCGCCTGGCCTCGGCGCTGCTGCCGCCCTCCGGCAGCCGTGCCCTGGGGCGGCAGCGTGCGGCAAGGGCCCGGGCTGAGCCCTGCCGGGCCACCAGGGCGTGTGGCCACAGGGCTGGCAGCGCCGCTGGCAGGGAGCTGTGCCGCTGGCAGCGCCGTGACAGCCTCTGTGTTCACAGGCACGGCCGGGGTGCTTCTGATGGGGCAGCAGGAAGAACTCCACACCCTCCGTCAGGGTGAGTGAAGGCAGCGGGCTGACAGCGGGGACTGGCGGGAGAGGTGCAATGCCTGGGCAGGGTGCTGCAATCCCTGTCCCGGCTGGGGTGGGCTTTGCTCCTTGTGTGGATGAGAGGTGGCGTGGGCAGAGCACAGCGAGATTTCAGGGTCTCGGAGGGGCTGACTCATGGCAGGCTGATCCAGTTGACACCCCCTTTTCTTGTGGCTATGGCAAGAGCTGGGTGTGATGGACCTCGCAGGAAGGTCTCCTAGGATTCCTACCGAGCCTGGCTCTAACTGGGGCTCTGCTCCTCTCTCTTCCAGCCCTTCAAGCCCTGAGGAGAGATGACAGCCCTTCCCAGACAAACATAGAATTTCAACATCTATTCAATGAAAGAGCTGCCGAACTGGCTCAGAAGAACCAGTGTCTGCATCAGGCCTCCAAATGCCATGGAAGATGAGACCACCTTGAGACCAGAAGAGACCAGCTGGAGCTCCAGGCACAGCGGATGATTGGCACGGCTGACCCTGTGGGAAACTTGCAGGGCTTCAGCCCTCTCCCTGCTTATAGATAGCTTCTTCCCTCCAGCCCTCAGATCCTGCCGATCCCATTTTTTCCCTCCCACCTCAGCCCTTGG
This sequence comes from Anomalospiza imberbis, assembly GCF_031753505.1. Lineage (NCBI taxonomy): Eukaryota > Metazoa > Chordata > Aves > Passeriformes > Viduidae > Anomalospiza > Anomalospiza imberbis. Next base: position 161,729 of record NW_027099728.1, on the reverse strand, counting down.
TTTCATCTGCCATTAATAAACAGTTTGGCTTCTTCACTTTGCCTCCATCTCTGTGGAGATGAAGCGATGCAAATCCCGAGCCCTGGGGCACACGGGCCCCTGCTGCCGTCCTCTTCCATGCCATGGTTTGTGCACACACACAGAGGAACGAGGGCAGATCAGGCTGGAAAGGTGCCTGTGCTGAAATTCCACAACACTGTGGAGTTACAGATCTTGCTGAGCACCTTGGAGCCCCTAGAACTTTGGAAGAGCCAGCCTGAGTATGCTCTGAACCCAGCTGTGAGGGATTCCATGGCAAGCATCCACAGAGGGCAAAGGAGCTTGGAATGCTGGAGGTTTTCAAGAACAGCTTCCTGAAAGCACAGCAGTGCTCCATCCCTGCACAGGATGAGGAAGAGGGCAGAACCAGCGACCATCCGGGCTTAACAGGGAGCTTTGGGTGTGCCTGAGGGCAAAGGAAGCAGCAGCGCGGTGCCCGAGACTCGGACGCGCGACCGTGCCAGTGCCTGGAGCGCTGTCAGGCAGTGCCGGGATCCTGGGTGTGGTTCTGGTCCCCACAAGTGAGGAATGGCAGCCCCAGGCTCAGAGCCAGTCAGAAAGCCAACCAAGTGAGCCCACAGGGAGGGTGCCCTTCCAGTTTCTCTGGGCCATGGCCGCAAAACAGCCCCTGCTGCTTCTTCCTCCGCCTGTGTTTGGGGTGTGCTGGTGGCAGAGGCAGCCAGGTTGGGCTCTGCCTTCCAAAGCCTGTTGGGAGCAGGCATGAAAAGCACTGCGTGCTGGAAGGTGCTGGCAAGAGCGTCCTGTGGGAACAGGGCTCTGGGCTCTGGCCGGGACCAGCCTGGTTTTGGTGCCGTGAGTGCAGGCAGGAGTTGAGGCAGCTGAAGAGGCAGCGGGCAGCTCATGTTTGTAGAGGGCCTGGGGCTGCACGTCTGAGCCTCCACCTGGAAACACACTTGGGGGAATACGAGCTAGAGCTGGAGTGCCTGTCCTGAAAGGACCTGAAGTCTTTCAGCCTTGCCAGCATTTCTTGAGGGTGTGTTGGTGTTCCCCAGAAAAGCTGCACGTTTGGGGAAACGCCTTTGGAGGAAAGGGGCTTGCTTCTCAAGGAAAGTGCTTCCCAGGGAGCTCCCAGTGAGGTAGGTGCGAGTATCCCCCTTTGGCTCTCTGTGCTCCTTTCAGTCCTTGAAGGCCCATTGCACTTGGCAGAGGGGCAGGAAGAAGGCTGTGACGAGCATCCACCCGGACCTGCCGAGACCAAGCCAAGCACCTGCAGCAGGATGTGTTACCCCCCTTTGGACAGAGGTGCGAGCAGAACCGTCTCTGTCCCGCTGTGAGCCCCAAAGCTCTCTGTGGGAGCTGTGAATTAAAAGGCCTTTACACACACCCTTTTCACATCTTCCCTGTCTGCTGTTGTCCCAGATCAAAAAAAGCAAGATGTATTCTATTTGCCATCTGTATGGCAGTTGTCTTGTGTGAAGTGGGCAGTTGTTCCTTATCTCTTCCACAATCAATCCTCCCTCTGGAAAGACATCTGCTGATAGTGGGCCACTGCAAGACTGAAAAGAACTGTAACATGCCATTGTGAGATGCTCCGCCCAGAGGGAGGAGCCAAGCATCCCTACCTGCATGTATGGTCTTGAACTTCTGGCCCAGGAGCACAGCTATTTCTGCGCTGGATTTTCCCAGAGGAACAGCTGCCTCTTCCACTGCCTCTTCAGAGGAAGACTGCACCCTTTTCCACAAGATCACTTCTCCAACAGAACCACACCTGACACTCCGGGGGGACTGCAGCCACAATTCCAATTGGACTGCTACCAACACCCTGTCCACCAGGGTGTCAGGTTGTATTCTGACTCTGTCTGTGTTGTTTCAGTTCACTGCATTGTTTATTTTATCTGTTATTTTCTTCCCTAATAAAGAACTGGTATTCCTGCTCCCATATTTTTGCCTGGGAGGACCCCTTAATTTCAAACTTAGAGCAATTCAGAGGGAAGAGGTCTACATTTTTCCATTTCAGGGGAGGTTCCTGCCTTCTTTAGCAGACCCCTGTCTTTCCAAACCAAGACAGCTGGGTTTCAACTCTTGGCAATATGCATTTGCCTCCTGCTTGGAGGGAGCTGCTGTGGCCCAGGGCCAGCACAGAGCTGGGCTGGGTGGGCCAGGCAGCGTGGAGAGTCTTGGCTGATCTTGGTGTGTGCCTGGCCTCAGAAAGGCTTGGAAGGTTTGCCTCCCAAAGTGTCCTGCTCATTGGCTCTCCCTGTGCATCTTGGAGAGCACAAGGTGGGCATTTCTGGCAGCTGGGCATCAGCAGGCCTTACAATGGGGGCGTGTTGTGGAGCGAGCCCAGCTGAGGTACCCTGAGAGGAGCCCAGTGCTCCTTGCTCCTCTCTGCTGACACGGGAGCGTCTGTCTGCTTTCGGGATGGCCCTGGCTGCGTGAGGGGTGCTACGTGGACACGAGACAGCCGGTCCTGTCCCGCTGGGTCCCAGCAGTGCCTCGCAGCAGTCCTGCATCCACGTCAGGATGCTGGCCAAGAGAGGCCCTGGCAGCTGAGGCAGCTGATTTTAAGCTTGTGCAGATACACACAGGGGATGGCCAACAGTGTTCCCTCAGGGTACAGCAGTCCTGAGGGGCCTCCCCAGAGCTGCCTGATGCCGCCCACTCCCTGTGGCACCAGTTGCTTTCCTGTGGAATGTTCTACCTGCCCCAAGAGCACAGAGGGAGCTGGAAAAAGAGCTTGCCAGGCTGCTCTCAATCCTTTACCAGCAGCCCTGGCTGAGTGGAGAAGTCCGAGCTGAGCGCAGATGTGCCAATGGAAAAGCCGTGCACGGGAAGGCTCGGTGGGAAGGATGAGCCAGGATCCATAGGCCTGGCAGCCTGAGCTTGCTGCCAGGGAAGGCCTCGGAGCAGATCCTCCGGAGTGCCATCCCACGGCACATGCAGGGAACCAGGGGGTCTGCTGGATGGTGGGAAAGCTTTGAGGAGGGACGGGGACAGCTGGGGGTCCTGGCGGGCTGTTGAGGGCTTCTCTGCGGGTGTTTGCGGGGGGTTGGTGTTGGGGAGCGTGTTGGGGAAGGAGTTGTCTGGAAGGTGAGAGGTCTAGGCTGGAAACTGAGTCAGCTTGAAGGCAGCATTTGTGGTTTAGCACAGCTTTGCTTATGGAGGGCGGAAGGAATATCTGTGACTATTTCCGTTCATGGTCCTGATTCTCCTGCAGGGAACAAGATGGGAGAACTGTACTTTATTGGCCACTTAGGTATCTGACTTTCATTCCTTGAGAGCTTTTATTCCTTAAGAGAATGATGATATTATCATCCCTTCTTTGAAAACCATTTGCACACCAAAGAATGGTCTTGTTTTTGCCTCCGTGCAGTGTTATGTTTTGCAAAGTGACTTTCAATGGAATGTGTTACGGCAAATGAGTTGCTGCTTTTAGATGGGAACAAACTTCCAAATCATTCACATTCCCCAGCAATGGCTATTAATTTGAGAAGTTTGCAGATTTTGGAACTACTCCAGTGGCCCAATGAGAAGTAAAGCCTTCCTGAATTGAGGATTCTTAAGTGGCCTGATCCCGCAGAGCAGGGCAGGGTTTGCTGATGGTTTGAGCTGCTCCTAAAGATCCTGTTGGGCTGTCTCAGACACCTGGGGCCAGGGATTCCTTCCCAACTGGGCCACTTTGGGTGGGCTGGGGGCGGCCCCAGGGCAGGTGGCAGTGTGTGCAAGGGCCCTTTGTGACACGCTGCAGCATGGTCACCATGGCATGGAACGGGACAGGGTGTCCAAGGGCCCTCCCTTTGTGACACGTGGGGACATAGGAGCTGGCGGTGACAAGAGCACGCCACAGTGCTCGGAGCACACATCAGGACAGGACAGAACCGAGCAGTGCTGTGAGGAGCCCCCGCACAGTGCACTCGTTCGTGTCTGACCCAGAAAATTTCCAAGGCGTTATTCCTGCAGCTGACCTCGCGGCCAGACTGTGGGACTTGGTGACCGGAATCACTTACGAGGAGTCTCCTGTCATTGTGGCAGGAGCCCTCCAGACCAGAGTGCAGGACTTGCTGTCCTGCAGCCTTGCTGAGGCTCCTCTGTCTCAGGTGCCTTCAAGGCACAACTGCAATTGTTGACTTGGATATATCCTGAGGCATCTCTCTAGAAGGTGCCTTCAAGGCTAGAGGGTGGAATGGCGGGCAGATTTCTCAGGCTGTGCAAAGTGTTCAGGGGGGAAGAAAAGGAAGGCCCTGGAGCTGCCCCAGCACAACAGCCTGAAGAGCCAGAGCAGATCCAAACACTGCAGGATGGTGAGTGGCAGAGTGGGGCTATAGGGCTGATGCCTGCAGCCAGCTTGACCTCATCCCATCCCATCCCATCCCATCCCATCCCATCCCATCCCATCCCATCCCATCCCCTGGGGACATGCCCATGGACAGGACGGAAGTGGGGCCGGGCAGACACCCTGCAGTGGCCGTGCTCCATCCCCTGGGGCATCCCGGGACTGTCCCTGCTTGGGGAGCGCGGGGCTGGGCTGTGTTCTCCGGCCTCTCCCGCAGCCCCTCAGCTCTGGCTGCGCTCGCTCTTTGCCAGGTGCAGCCCTGGACCGGACACAAGAGCAGGAACCCAGCCGTGGCCGCTTCCGCAGAAGCCTGAAGGTACCAGCAGCCATCCCCGCCTGGGCTGGGCCTGCTGTCACTGCTCAGCCGAGCACCACACTTGCAGCACTCCATGGAACACTCCGGGCTTCCCTGTCCTTTGTTCTCCTGCAGATGTTCCGGAAGTTCCTGCGCATTCGGCGGAGAAAGACCGGCAGCACAGCAGCTGAGGGCCCAGCCGAGCCTGACTCGGGGCTGACCGAGCTCCAGGCTGAGCCTGATGTCAGCCCGGATTCGGCTGAGCGCTCAGAAGACTCTGACGCCTCAGCGACTGAAACCTGGGCAAAGGCTCTTCTCATGTTAATGACTGAGGATGTGGCCATCACAAACAGCGACAATGAAGAGACTCAGGGCATCACAAATACTGACACCACGCCTGCTCCCGCTATGATTCATGCTCCCACTATGGATTTCTTCGAGGAGAGTGATGTTCCTTCTCAGCAGCAGGTAAGCAGCCTGGGGCCAGGCCTGGAGGCCTCCCAGGACTGTGTGTCCCCTCAAGCCATGGTAACCGGGCCCACTCGGCCTTTGAGGCCAGCACAGTGTGGTGGGAAGGGAAGCACTTCTTGCGGGAAGCTGGAGAAGTTGCTCCCTTGGACAGTGCTCCAAGTCTTCCCCATGCCTCCTCCAGGTGCCAGCCAAGGTGAAGAACATCCACCAGAGGCTGGTGTCCCACGTCTCTGTGGATGCCAGGCTGCAAATTGACCTTGTGAGGCTGGCTGAAGAACACCCTGCTGACGTGGTGCTGACCCTCCTGCGCTGTGCCCCAACGTGTGACAGGTACAGGGCCCACGAGCCTGGAGAGCTCAGGGCTCAGCAGCCTTTAGGGCCCGTGGCCCTGCACAGCCTGTCCCATGGGGTCTGCCAGACAGGCAGAGAGGCCCAGGACCCTCGGGCCCCTCTGTTTCCTGAGCCTGCTGCCAGTGCTCCTTCCCTGCCCTTCAGGGCTCCAGGGCTCTGTCACCTGGGCCCCCACAGCTGCACAGGGCATGGTGCTGTGACTGACATGCCCCTGACACAGAGCTCTGATCCCACAGAGCTGCTGCAGTGCTGTGGAGAGCCATAGGCTCATCGGGACCAGCAGTGGAGAAAGTGCTGCCAACACTGCTCTGTGTGATGGAGGACTGGCCTCTGACCAGAAAGTGCACCTCTGATGGGGACAACGAGGACATTTTTGCCCTGGCTGTGAGTTTCTGGAACTGGCCTTTGCTCACCCCCAGGTCGCCTCTCCAGCAGCTCTCCATCCTCTCCACGCCTCAGGCGCTGGGCTGAAACCTGGGCTCGGGGCAGGCTCAGGGGGCACCAGGCCTTCTGCTCCCCTACGTCTGCCCTTGGGCCCTGCCCCATGGACACCTCGGCACTGAGCCCTGCCTTGGGCTGCTTCTCTTGCAGGCAACTCTGGTGATCTGGGTGATTGTGCCTGAGTGCAACAGGGCGGTGATCCCTTATTCTGGGCGACTGTTTGTGGCACTGCTCTTCCATGTTGTCTTCACCACACAGCAGATGCCACCAGAGGAAGTTGATAACTTCTGGAGAGCATGCCGGGAGGAACACCGCCTTCCCAGCAAGCCCAACAGGTCCCAGTCCTCCTGTCCTTCCCGTGCCCTTGTGGCTAGCGCCAGTGCTCCCAGTGTGACCTGGGCTTTTCTCTGCACACAGGTTTGCAGTGCAGGCCATGAAGGCTCTGCTCGGCCGACTGCGGTGTGACAATGTGGTGGAGGCTATGGAGCGCAAGCGTGGCTGGGACATGCTGCTGTGTGCTGACACCCAGCACGATGCCGTGGGTCTGCTGGCCAGGTGAGACCCCCTTCTCCCCACTGCCCCCAGCATTTGTGCCCTGTGCCCCACACAGTCCCTGTGGTCCTGGGCCAGAGGGGCTCGTCACCAAAGGACGGCCAAGAAGAATGGAAAAGGCTGGGAGAGGAGGGTGCCCAGAAGGGGCTGCTTCTCAAAGCGCCCACATCCCCTCCAGGGATGCTGGGGAAAGACCAGACCTCTGTGAGTCAGTCCTGGGAGAGGTTTGGTCTCCCCACCTCAGGGCTTTGTGTCCTTTTCCCCCTTCCAGGGAGATGCGGTGTATCTTTATCCCCTTGTGTTCCCTCATTGCATCACATCTACTCAAGCAGCTCTGCAGGGAGGATCCGTGCTGGGATCTTCCCTTCTTGGCATTCCTTGTGGAGGTGAGCTTGTTGGCCAGCGCTGCCTCGCTGAGCTGCCTCCCAGCTCTCTGCCCTCTCGTAGCCACAGCTGCCAGGACGGTGCCCACGCCCTGTGCTGCTGCCTGGGCCCAGCCCTGTGCGGTTCTGGGCTCCTGCCGGCCGGGTCCCCTGTCACTGCCCTGTGCCTTTCAGGTCCTGCATTGCCTGGACATGACTAAATGTGCAGACAGCATACTGGAGATCATGTCAAGGCACCTGCAGAGCGAGTGCAGGCAGCGGCGTCACCTGGCGCTCAGAGGCCTCGTGGTGCTCAGCAAGGATCCCTCGATGGTGAGAAGGGGGGCAGCGGCTGAAGCTGCGCTGGGCAAAGCAGCCCCTTGGGCTGGCAGGGCTTCAGGAGGCTGAGGCAGCTGCTGCCAGCTCTCCTGCCTCACCTGCCCCGGTGCTTTGGGACAGGCCTTTGGCCTGCGGGCCCTGCAGCAGCAGGGTGGGGCTGCAGAGCCAGGGCGGTGTTGGCCGTGCAGCCGTCCATGGCTTTCCAGCACAGCCTTGTGTTCCACACAGGCCAGAAGGATGTGCAGTCTGTCTCAAAACCTTGTGGAGCGGCTGGGGGATGCACATGGATATGATGTCAGCATGACCCTCTCTGTGCTCACAAGTATACTTGAGAACGAACACATCGTGATATCCAGCACCACCGCCCCGAAGCTGGCTGAGGCACTCCTGCCACTCTTTGACTGTGTAAGGCTCTGTGCCCCCAGCCACGCACACTGGCTGCTGCCCAGAAATTTTGTGGGTTTTCTGGCCTTCGGCCAGGTGGGCTTGGGGAAGTTGCTAATGAGGTATTTTCCTTTCTCCCAGGATGACATCCATATGCAGCTGCTCTCCCTAAACCTCTTCTTCAAGGTGATGGACATGGTAGCGAACAAGGGGAAAAAGCCCCTGAGGCGGATTGTGAGGCAGAGCCTGCTGCCTCTCTTCTTCCATTGCCATGATGAGAATAAGCGTGTGGCAAAGGTGAGATTTTGAGCGATGCTGGTGCATCCTTGGAAGGGGTCTCTGATGTCTCCTGGCCTGGCCTCTCCCAGGCTCCAGCCTTCTGCTCCTGGCCTTGCCGCAGGGACAGAAGTCCTTTTCTTTGGGCTGTGGCGGCATCTCCACGTCTCTCCTGCTCTCCAGGCCTCTCGTGAACTGCTGCTTTGTGTAGCAAGGTTCCTGAAGAGAAGGAAGCTCAAGCGACTACTTAAGAGGGAGAAGATGTTGAAGTTCAGCAAATGCCTGGTAAGGACGGCCTGGAATCCCCAGGCTCAGCCTGGAGAAGCCCCCTGAGCATGGTGCTCGGTGTGTGGGCTGGCAGCTGTGCCCCTGCCCGGTGCTGCACCCAGAGGCCGCGCGGGCTCTTCTCCAGGCTCCCGTGGGCCCCAGCCGGGTGCCGATGGAGCCCCGGCCCAGCGGGGCTGCGGGGCGGCCCCGCGGCTCCCCGGGCAGCAGCCGGCCCTCTGCCGCCTCCAGAGCCCGGCGCCAGCGGCTGCTGGCCGGGCCTCAGGGCTGTGCGGGCAGGGGAGGCCGGGGCAGGGCGCAGGGAGCGCTCGGCCCAGGGGCCGACCCCGCGCCAACCCTTCCCTCCTGCCGCTCTCTCCAGCTGGAAGAGGACAGGAGCCGAGTGGCCGAGCACCTGCGCCGGGCCCTGCCCTACCTGCAGAGCCCACAGGAGCCCCTGCGAGAGGCGGCCGTCAGGTTCATGGGTGAGCCACGAGCCCGGGCTCCCTCCCTGCCCCGCCTCAGCTCGGCCCCAGCCGTGGCTGCTGCCCCGGCAGCGCCATCCGGGCCCGGCGCCGTGGAGCCCCGCCTGGCCTCGGCGCTGCTGCCGCCCTCCGGCAGCCGTGCCCTGGGGCGGCAGCGTGCGGCAAGGGCCCGGGCTGAGCCCTGCCGGGCCACCAGGGCGTGTGGCCACAGGGCTGGCAGCGCCGCTGGCAGGGAGCTGTGCCGCTGGCAGCGCCGTGACAGCCTCTGTGTTCACAGGCACGGCCGGGGTGCTTCTGATGGGGCAGCAGGAAGAACTCCACACCCTCCGTCAGGGTGAGTGAAGGCAGCGGGCTGACAGCGGGGACTGGCGGGAGAGGTGCAATGCCTGGGCAGGGTGCTGCAATCCCTGTCCCGGCTGGGGTGGGCTTTGCTCCTTGTGTGGATGAGAGGTGGCGTGGGCAGAGCACAGCGAGATTTCAGGGTCTCGGAGAGGCGGACTCATGGCAGGCTGATCCAGTTGACACCCCCTTTTCTTGTGGCTATGGCAAGAGCTGGGTGTGATGGACCTCGCAGGAAGGTCTCCTAGGATTCCTACAGAGCCTGGCTCTAACTGGGGCTCTGCTCCTCTCTCTTCCAGCCCTTCAAGCCCTGAGGAGAGATGACAGCCCTTCCCAGACAAACATAGAATTTCAACATCTATTCAATGAAAGAGCTGCCGAACTGGCTCAGAAGAACCAGTGTCTGCATCAGGCCTCCAAATGCCATGGAAGATGAGACCACCTTGAGACCAGAAGAGACCAGCTGGAGCTCCAGGCACAGCGGATGATTGGCACGGCTGACCCTGTGGGAAACTTGCAGGGCTTCAGCCCTCTCCCTGCTTATAGATAGCTTCTTCCCTCCAGCCCTCAGATCCTGCCGATCCCATTTTTTCCCTCCCACCTCAGCCCTTGGTTTCATCTGCCATTAATAAACAGTTTGGCTTCTTCACTTTGCCTCCATCTCTGTGGAGATGAAGCGATGCAAATCCCGAGCCCTGGGGCACACGGGCCCCTGCTGCCGTCCTCTTCCATGCCATGGTTTGTGCACACACACAGAGGAACAAGGGCAGATCAGGCTGGAAAGGTGCCTGTGCTGAAATTCCACAACACTGTGGAGTTACAGATCTTGCTGAGCACCTTGGAGCCCCTAGAACTTTGGAAGAGCCAGCCTGAGTATGCTCTGAACCCAGCTGTGAGGGATTCCATGGCAAGCATCCACAGAGGGCAAAGGAGCTTGGAATGCTGGAGGTTTTCAAGAACAGCTTCCTGAAAGCACAGCAGTGCTCCATCCCTGCACAGGATGAGGAAGAGGGCAGAACCAGCGACCATCCGGGCTTAACAGGGAGCTTTGGGTGTGCCTGAGGGCAAAGGAAGCAGCAGCGCGGTGCCCGAGACTCGGACGCGCGACCGTGCCAGTGCCTGGAGCGCTGTCAGGCAGTGCCGGGATCCTGGGTGTGGTTCTGGTCCCCACAAGTGAGGAATGGCAGCCCCAGGCTCAGAGCCAGTCAGAAAGCCAACCAAGTGAGCCCACAGGGAGGGTGCCCTTCCAGTTTCTCTGGGCCATGGCCGCAAAACAGCCCCTGCTGCTTCTTCCTCCGCCTGTGTTTGGGGTGTGCTGGTGGCAGAGGCAGCCAGGTTGGGCTCTGCCTTCCAAAGCCTGTTGGGAGCAGGCATGAAAAGCACTGCGTGCTGGAAGGTGCTGGCAAGAGCGTCCTGTGGGAACAGGGCTCTGGGCTCTGGCCGGGACCAGCCTGGTTTTGGTGCCGTGAGTGCAGGCAGGAGTTGAGGCAGCTGAAGAGGCAGCGGGCAGCTCATGTTTGTAGAGGGCCTGAGGCTGCACGTCTGAGCCTCCACCTGGAAACACACTTGGGGGAATACGAGCTAGAGCTGGAGTGCCTGTCCTGAAAGGACACTGAAGTCTTTCAGCCTTGCCAGCATTTCTTGAGGGTGTGTTGGTGTTCCCCAGAAAAGCTGCACGTTTGGGGAAACGCCTTTGGAGGAAAGGGGCTTGCTTCTCAAGGAAAGTGCTTCCCAGGGAGCTCCCAGTGAGGTAGGTGCGAGTATCCCCCTTTGGCTCTCTGTGCTCCTTTCAGTCCTTGAAGGCCCATTGCACTTGGCAGAGGGGCAGGAAGAAGGCTGTGACGAGCATCCACCCGGACCTGCCGAGACCAAGCCAAGCACCTGCAGCAGGATGTGTTACCCCCCTTTGGACAGAGGTGCGAGCAGAACCGTCTCTGTCCCGCTGTGAGCCCCAAAGCTCTCTGTGGGAGCTGTGAATTAAAAGGCCTTTACACACACCCTTTTCACATCTTCCTGTCTGCTGTTGTCCCAGATCAAAAAAAGCAAGATGTATTCTATTTGCCATCTGTATGGCAGTTGTCTTGTGTGAAGTGGCAGTTGTTCCTTATCTCTTCCACAATCAATCCTCCCTCTGGAAAGACATCTGCTGATAGTGGGCCACTGCAAGACTGAAAAGAACTGTAACATGCCATTGTGAGATGCTCCGCCCAGAGGGAGGAGCCAAGCATCCCTACCTGCATGTATGGTCTTGAACTTCTGGCCCAGGAGCACAGCTATTTCTGCGCTGGATTTTCCCAGAGGAACAGCTGCCTCTTCCACTGCCTCTTCAGAGGAAGACTGCACCCTTTTCCACAAGATCACTTCTCCAACAGAACCACACCTGACACTCCGGGGGGACTGCAGCCACAATTCCAATTGGACTTGCTACCAACACCCTGTCCACCAGGGTGTCAGGTTGTATTCTGACTCTGTCTGTGTTGTTTCAGTTCACTGCATTGTTTATTTTATCTGTTATTTTCTTCCCTAATAAAGAACTGGTATTCCTGCTCCCATATTTTTGCCTGGGAGGACCCCTTAATTTCAAACTTAGAGCAATTCAGAGGGAAGAGGTCTACATTTTTCCATTTCAGGGGAGGTTCCTGCCTTCTTTAGCAGACCCCTGTCTTTCCAAACCAAGACAGCTGGGTTTCAACTCTTGGCAATATGCATTTGCCTCCTGCTTGGAGGGAGCTGCTGTGGCCCAGGGCCAGCACAGAGCTGGGCTGGGTGGGCCAGGCAGCGTGGAGAGTCTTGGCTGATCTTGGTGTGTGCCTGGCCTCAGAAAGGCTTGGAAGGTTTGCCTCCCAAAGTGTCCTGCTCATTGGCTCTCCCTGTGCATCTTGGAGAGCACAAGGTGGGCATTTCTGGCAGCTGGGCATCAGCAGGCCTTACAATGGGGGCGTGTTGTGGAGCGAGCCCAGCTGAGGTACCCTGAGAGGAGCCCAGTGCTCCTTGCTCCTCTCTGCTGACACGGGAGCGTCTGTCTGCTTTCGGGATGGCCCTGGCTGCGTGAGGGGTGCTACGTGGACACGAGACAGCCGGTCCTGTCCCGCTGGGTCCCAGCAGTGCCTCGCAGCAGTCCTGCATCCACGTCAGGATGCTGGCCAAGAGAGGCCCTGGCAGCTGAGGCAGCTGATTTTAAGCTTGTGCAGATACACACAGGGGATGGCCAACAGTGTTCCCTCAGGGTACAGCAGTCCTGAGGGGCCTCCCCAGAGCTGCCTGATGCCGCCCACTCCCTGTGGCACCAGTTGCTTTCCTGTGGAATGTTCTACCTGCCCCAAGAGCACAGAGGGAGCTGGAAAAAGAGCTTGCCAGGCTGCTCTCAATCCTTTACCAGCAGCCCTGGCTGAGTGGAGAAGTCCGAGCTGAGCGCAGATGTGCCAATGGAAAAGCCGTGCACGGGAAGGCTCGGTGGGAAGGATGAGCCAGGATCCATAGGCCTGGCAGCCTGAGCTTGCTGCCAGGGAAGGCCTCGGAGCAGATCCTCCGGAGTGCCATCCCACGGCACATGCAGGGAACCAGGGGGTCTGCTGGATGGTGGGAAAGCTTTGAGGAGGGACGGGGACAGCTGGGGGTCCTGGCGGGCTGTTGAGGGCTTCTCTGCGGGTGTTTGCGGGGGGTTGGTGTTGGGGAGCGTGTTGGGGAAGGAGTTGTCTGGAAGGTGAGAGGTCTAGGCTGGAAACTGAGTCAGCTTGAAGGCAGCATTTGTGGTTTAGCACAGCTTTGCTTATGGAGGGCGGAAGGAATATCTGTGACTATTTCCGTTCATGGTCCTGATTCTCCTGCAGGGAACAAGATGGGAGAACTGTACTTTATTGGCCACTTAGGTATCTGACTTTCATTCCTTGAGAGCTTTTATTCCTTAAGAGAATGATGATATTATCATCCCTTCTTTGAAAACCATTTGCACACCAAAGAATGGTCTTGTTTTTGCCTCCGTGCAGTGTTATGTTTTGCAAAGTGACTTTCAATGGCAAATGAGTTGCTGCTTTTAGATGGGAAACAAACTTCCAAATCATTCACATTCCCCAGCAATGGCTATTAATTTGAGAAGTTTGCAGATTTTGGAACTACTCCAGTGGCCCAATGAGAAGTAAAGCCTTCCTGAATTGAGGATTCTTAAGTGGCCTGATCCGCAGAGCAGGGCAGGGTTTGCTGATGTTTGAGCTGCTCCTAAAGATCCTGTTGGGCTGTCTCAGACACCTGGGGCCAGGGATTCCTTCCCAACTGGGCCACTTTGGGTGGGCTGGGGGCGGCCCCAGGGCAGGTGGCAGTGTGTGCAAGGGCCCTTTGTGACACGCTGCAGCATGGTCACCATGGCATGGAACGGGGACAGGGTGGTCCAAGGGCCCTCCCTTTGTGACACGTGGGGACATAGGAGCTGGCGGTGACAAGAGCACGCCACAGTGCTCGGAGCACACATCAGGACAGGACAGAACCGAGCAGTGCTGTGAGGAGCCCCCGCACAGTGCACTCGTTCGTGTCTGACCCAGAAAATTTTCCAAGGCGTTATTCCTGCAGCTGACCTCGCGGCCAGACTGTGGGACTTGGTGACCGGAATCACTTACGAGGAGTCTCCTGTCATTGTGGCAGGAGCCCTCCAGACCAGAGTGCAGGACTTGCTGTCTGCAGCCTTGCTGAGGCTCCTCTGTCTCAGGTGCCTTCAAGGCACAACTGCAATTGTTGACTTGGATATATCCTGAGGCATCTCTCTAGAAGGTGCCTTCAAGGCTAGAGGGTGGAATGGCGGGCAGATTTCTCAGGCTGTGCAAAGTGTTCAGGGGGGAAGAAAAGGAAGGCCCTGGAGCTGCCCCAGCACAACAGCCTGAAGAGCCAGAGCAGATCCAAACACTGCAGGATGGTGAGTGGCAGAGTGGGGCTATAGGGCTGATGCCTGCAGCCAGCTTGACCTCATCCCATCCCATCTCCCATCCCATCCCATCCCATCCCATCCCATCCCCTGGGGACATGCCCATGGACAGGACGGAAGTGGGGCCGGGCAGACACCCTGCAGTGGCCGTGCTCCATCCCCTGGGGCATCCCGGGACTGTCCTGCTTGGGGAGCGCGGGGCTGGGCTGTGTTCTCCGGCCTCTCCCGCAGCCCCTCAGCTCTGGCTGCGCTCGCTCTTTGCCAGGTGCAGCCCTGGACCGGACACAAGAGCAGGAACCCAGCCGTGGCCGCTTCCGCAGAAGCCTGAAGGTACCAGCAGCCATCCCCACCTGGGCTGGGCCTGCTGTCACTGCTCAGCCGAGCACCACACTTGCAGCACTCCATGGAACACTCCGGGCTTCCCTGTCCTTTGTTCTCCTGCAGATGTTCCGGAAGTTCCTGCGCATTCGGCGGAGAAAGACCCGGCAGCACAGCAGCTGAGGGCCCAGCCGAGCCTGACTCGGGGCTGACCGAGCTCCAGGCTGAGCCTGATGTCAGCCCGGATTCGGCTGAGCGCTCAGAAGACTCTGACGCCTCAGCGACTGAAACCTGGGCAAAGGCTCTTCTCATGTTAATGACTGAGGATGTGGCCATCACAAACAGCGACAATGAAGAGACTCAGGGCATCACAAATACTGACACCACGCCTGCTCCCGCTATGATTCATGCTCCCACTATGGATTTCTTCGAGGAGAGTGATGTTCCTTCTCAGCAGCAGGTAAGCAGCCTGGGGCCAGGCCTGGAGGCCTCCCAGGACTGTGTGTCCCCTCAAGCCATGGTAACCGGCCCACTCGGCCTTTGAGGCCAGCACAGTGTGGTGGGAAGGGAAGCACTTCTTGGGGAAGCTGGAGAAGTTGCTCCCTTGGACAGTGCTCCAAGTCTTCCCCATGCCTCCTCCAGGTGCCAGCCAAGGTGAAGAACATCCACCAGAGGCTGGTGTCCCACGTCTCTGTGGATGCCAGGCTGCAAATTGACCTTGTGAGGCTGGCTGAAGAACACCCTGCTGACGTGGTGCTGACCCTCCTGCGCTGTGCCCCAACGTGTGACAGGTACAGGGCCCACGAGCCTGGAGAGCTCAGGGCTCAGCAGCCTTTAGGGCCCGTGGCCCTGCACAGCCTGTCCCATGGGGTCTGCCAGACAGGCAGAGAGGCCCAGGACCCTCGGGCCCCTCTGTTTCCTGAGCCTGCTGCCAGTGCTCCTTCCCTGCCCTTCAGGGCTCCAGGGCTCTGTCACCTGGGCCCCCACAGCTGCACAGGGCATGGTGCTGTGACTGACATGCCCCTGACACAGAGCTCTGATCCCACAGAGCTGCTGCAGTGCTGTGGAGAGCCATAGGCTCATCGGGACCAGCAGTGGAGAAAGTGCTGCCAACACTGCTCTGTGTGATGGAGGACTGGCCTCTGACCAGAAAGTGCACCTCTGATGGGGACAACGAGGACATTTTTGCCCTGGCTGTGAGTTTCTGGAACTGGCCTTTGCTCACCCCCAGGTCGCCTCTCCAGCAGCTCTCCATCCTCTCCACGCCTCAGGCGCTGGGCTGAAACCTGGGCTCGGGGCAGGCTCAGGGGGCACCAGGCCTTCTGCTCCCCTACGTCTGCCCTTGGGCCCTGCCCCATGGACACCTCGGCACTGAGCCCTGCCTTGGGCTGCTTCTCTTGCAGGCAACTCTGGTGATCTGGGTGATTGTGCCTGAGTGCAACAGGGCGGTGATCCCTTATTCTGGGCGACTGTTTGTGGCACTGCTCTTCCATGTTGTCTTCACCACACAGCAGATGCCACCAGAGGAAGTTGATAACTTCTGGAGAGCATGCCGGGAGGAACACCGCCTTCCCAGCAAGCCCAACAGGTCCCAGTCCTCCTGTCCTTCCCGTGCCCTTGTGGCTAGCGCCAGTGCTCCCAGTGTGACCTGGGCTTTTCTCTGCACACAGGTTTGCAGTGCAGGCCATGAAGGCTCTGCTCGGCCGACTGCGGTGTGACAATGTGGTGGAGGCTATGGAGCGCAAGCGTGGCTGGGACATGCTGCTGTGTGCTGACACCCAGCACGATGCCGTGGGTCTGCTGGCCAGGTGAGACCCCCTTCTCCCCACTGCCCCCAGCATTTGTGCCCTGTGCCCCACACAGTCCCTGTGGTCCTGGGCCAGAGGGGCTCGTCACCAAAGGACGGCCAAGAAGAATGGAAAAGGCTGGGAGAGGAGGGTGCCCAGAAGGGGCTGCTTCTCAAAGCGCCCACATCCCCTCCAGGGATGCTGGGGAAAGACCAGACCTCTGTGAGTCAGTCCTGGGAGAGGTTTGGTCTCCCCACCTCAGGGCTTTGTGTCCTTTTCCCCCTTCCAGGGAGATGCGGTGTATCTTTATCCCCTTGTGTTCCCTCATTGCATCACATCTACTCAAGCAGCTCTGCAGGGAGGATCCGTGCTGGGATCTTCCCTTCTTGGCATTCCTTGTGGAGGTGAGCTTGTTGGCCAGCGCTGCCTCGCTGAGCTGCCTCCCAGCTCTCTGCCCTCTCGTAGCCACAGCTGCCAGGACGGTGCCCACGCCCTGTGCTGCTGCCTGGGCCCAGCCCTGTGCGGTTCTGGGCTCCTGCCGGCCGGGTCCCCTGTCACTGCCCTGTGCCTTTCAGGTCCTGCATTGCCTGGACATGACTAAATGTGCAGACAGCATACTGGAGATCATGTCAAGGCACCTGCAGAGCGAGTGCAGGCAGCGGCGTCACCTGGCGCTCAGAGGCCTCGTGGTGCTCAGCAAGGATCCCTCGATGGTGAGAAGGGGGCAGCGGCTGAAGCTGCGCTGGGCAAAGCAGCCCCTTGGGCTGGCAGGGCTTCAGGAGGCTGAGGCAGCTGCTGCCAGCTCTCCTGCCTCACCTGCCCCGGTGCTTTGGGACAGGCCTTTGGCCTGCGGGCCCTGCAGCAGCAGGGTGGGGCTGCAGAGCCAGGGCGGTGTTGGCCGTGCAGCCGTCCATGGCTTCCCAGCACAGCCTTGTGTTCCACACAGGCCAGAAGGATGTGCAGTCTGTCTCAAAACCTTGTGGAGCGGCTGGGGGATGCACATGGATATGATGTCAGCATGACCCTCTCTGTGCTCACAAGTATACTTGAGAACGAACACATCGTGATATCCAGCACCACCGCCCCGAAGCTGGCTGAGGCACTCCTGCCACTCTTTGACTGTGTAAGGCTCTGTGCCCCCAGCCACGCACACTGGCTGCTGCCCAGAAATTTTGTGGGTTTTCTGGCCTTCGGCCAGGTGGGCTTGGGGAAGTTGCTAATGAGGTATTTTCCTTTCTCCCAGGATGACATCCATATGCAGCTGCTCTCCCTAAACCTCTTCTTCAAGGTGATGGACATGGTAGCGAACAAGGGGAAAAAGCCCCTGAGGCGGATTGTGAGGCAGAGCCTGCTGCCTCTCTTCTTCCATTGCCATGATGAGAATAAGCGTGTGGCAAAGGTGAGATTTTGAGCGATGCTGGTGCATCCTTGGAAGGGGTCTCTGATGTCTCCTGGCCTGGCCTCTCCCAGGCTCCAGCCTTCTGCTCCTGGCCTTGCCGCAGGGACAGAAGTCCTTTTCTTTGGGCTGTGGCGGCATCTCCACGTCTCTCCTGCTCTCCAGGCCTCTCGTGAACTGCTGCTTTGTGTAGCAAGGTTCCTGAAGAGAAGGAAGCTCAAGCGACTACTTAAGAGGGAGAAGATGTTGAAGTTCAGCAAATGCCTGGTAAGGACGGCCTGGAATCCCCAGGCTCAGCCTGGAGAAGCCCCCTGAGCATGGTGCTCGGTGTGTGGGCTGGCAGCTGTGCCCCTGCCCGGTGCTGCACCCAGAGGCCGCGCGGGCTCTTCTCCAGGCTCCCGTGGGCCCCAGCCGGGTGCCGATGGAGCCCCGGCCCAGCGGGGCTGCGGGGCGGCCCCGCGGCTCCCCGGGCAGCAGCCGGCCCTCTGCCGCCTCCAGAGCCCGGCGCCAGCGGCTGCTGGCCGGGCCTCAGGGCTGTGCGGGCAGGGGAGGCCGGGGCAGGGTGCAGGGAGCGCTCGGCCCAGGGGCCGACCCCGCGCCAACCCTTCCCTCCTGCCGCTCTCTCCAGCTGGAAGAGGACAGGAGCCGAGTGGCCGAGCACCTGCGCCGGGCCCTGCCCTACCTGCAGAGCCCACAGGAGCCCCTGCGAGAGGCGGCCGTCAGGTTCATGGGTGAGCCACGAGCCCGGGCTCCCTCCCTGCCCCGCCTCAGCTCGGCCCCAGCCGTGGCTGCTGCCCCGGCAGCGCCATCCGGGCCCGGCGCCGTGGAGCCCCGCCTGGCCTCGGCGCTGCTGCCGCCCTCCGGCAGCCGTGCCCTGGGGCGGCAGCGTGCGGCAAGGGCCCGGGCTGAGCCCTGCCGGGCCACCAGGGCGTGTGGCCACAGGGCTGGCAGCGCCGCTGGCAGGGAGCTGTGCCGCTGGCAGCGCCGTGACAGCCTCTGTGTTCACAGGCACGGCCGGGGTGCTTCTGATGGGGCAGCAGGAAGAACTCCACACCCTCCGTCAGGGTGAGTGAAGGCAGCGGGCTGACAGCGGGGACTGGCGGGAGAGGTGCAATGCCTGGGCAGGGTGCTGCAATCCCTGTCCCGGCTGGGGTGGGCTTTGCTCCTTGTGTGGATGAGAGGTGGCGTGGGCAGAGCACAGCGAGATTTCAGGGTCTCGGAGAGGCGGACTCATGGCAGGCTGATCCAGTTGACACCCCCTTTTCTTGTGGCTATGGCAAGAGCTGGGTGTGATGGACCTCGCAGGAAGGTCTCCTAGGATTCCTACAGAGCCTGGCTCTAACTGGGGCTCTGCTCCTCTCTCTTCCAGCCCTTCAAGCCCTGAGGAGAGATGACAGCCCTTCCCAGACAAACATGGTATTTCAACATCTATTCAATGAAAGAGCTGCCGAACTGGCTCAGAAGAACCAGTGTCTGCATCAGGCCTCCAAATGCCATGGAAGATGAGACCACCTTGAGACCAGAAGAGACCAGCTGGAGCTCCAGGCACAGCGGATGATTGGCACGGCTGACCCTGTGGGAAACTTGCAGGGCTTCAGCCCTCTCCCTGCTTATAGATAGCTTCTTCCCTCCAGCCCTCAGATCCTGCCGATCCCATTTTTTCCCTCCCACCTCAGCCCTTGGTTTCATCTGCCATTAATAAACAGTTTGGCTTCTTCACTTTGCCTCCATCTCTGTGGAGATGAAGCGATGCAAATCCCGAGCCCTGGGGCACACGGGCCCCTGCTGCCGTCCTCTTCCATGCCATGGTTTGTGCACACACACAGAGGAACAAGGGCAGATCAGGCTGGAAAGGTGCCTGTGCTGAAATTCCACAACACTGTGGAGTTACAGATCTTGCTGAGCACCTTGGAGCCCCTAGAACTTTGGAAGAGCCAGCCTGAGTATGCTCTGAACCCAGCTGTGAGGGATTCCATGGCAAGCATCCACAGAGGGCAAAGGAGCTTGGAATGCTGGAGGTTTTCAAGAACAGCTTCCTGAAAGCACAGCAGTGCTCCATCCCTGCACAGGATGAGGAAGAGGGCAGAACCAGCGACCATCCGGGCTTAACAGGGAGCTTTGGGTGTGCCTGAGGGCAAAGGAAGCAGCAGCGCGGTGCCCGAGACTCGGACGCGCGACCGTGCCAGTGCCTGGAGCGCTGTCAGGCAGTGCCGGGATCCTGGGTGTGGTTCTGGTCCCCACAAGTGAGGAATGGCAGCCCCAGGCTCAGAGCCAGTCAGAAAGCCAACCAAGTGAGCCCACAGGGAGGGTGCCCTTCCAGTTTCTCTGGGCCATGGCCGCAAAACAGCCCCTGCTGCTTCTTCCTCCGCCTGTGTTTGGGGTGTGCTGGTGGCAGAGGCAGCCAGGTTGGGCTCTGCCTTCCAAAGCCTGTTGGGAGCAGGCATGAAAAGCACTGCGTGCTGGAAGGTGCTGGCAAGAGCGTCCTGTGGGAACAGGGCTCTGGGCTCTGGCCGGGACCAGCCTGGTTTTGGTGCCGTGAGTGCAGGCAGGAGTTGAGGCAGCTGAAGAGGCAGCGGGCAGCTCATGTTTGTAGAGGGCCTGAGGCTGCACGTCTGAGCCTCCACCTGGAAACACACTTGGGGGAATACGAGCTAGAGCTGGAGTGCCTGTCCTGAAAGGACCTGAAGTCTTTCAGCCTTGCCAGCATTTCTTGAGGGTGTGTTGGTGTTCCCCAGAAAAGCTGCACGTTTGGGGAAACGCCTTTGGAGGAAAGGGGCTTGCTTCTCAAGGAAAGTGCTTCCCAGGGAGCTCCCAGTGAGGTAGGTGCGAGTATCCCCCTTTGGCTCTCTGTGCTCCTTTCAGTCCTTGAAGGCCCATTGCACTTGGCAGAGGGGCAGGAAGAAGGCTGTGACGAGCATCCACCCGGACCTGCCGAGACCAAGCCAAGCACCTGCAGCAGGATGTGTTACCCCCCTTTGGACAGAGGTGCGAGCAGAACCGTCTCTGTCCCGCTGTGAGCCCCAAAGCTCTCTGTGGGAGCTGTGAATGAAAAGGCCTTTACACACACCCTTTTCACATCTTCCCTGTCTGCTGTTGTCCCAGATCAAAAAAAGCAAGATGTATTCTATTTGCCATCTGTATGGCAGTTGTCTTGTGTGAAGTGGGCAGTTGTTCCTTATCTCTTCCACAATCAATCCTCCCTCCGGAAAGACATCTGCTGATAGTGGGCCACTGCAAGACTGAAAAGAACTGTAACATGCCATTGTGAGATGCTCCGCCCAGAGGGAGGAGCCAAGCATCCCTACCTGCATGTATGGTCTTGAACTTCTGGCCCAGGAGCACAGCTATTTCTGCGCTGGATTTTCCCAGAGGAACAGCTGCCTCTTCCACTGCCTCTTCAGAGGAAGACTGCACCCTTTTCCACAAGATCACTTCTCCAACAGAACCACACCTGACACTCCGGGGGGACTGCAGCCACAATTCCAATTGGACTGCTACCAACACCCTGTCCACCAGGGTGTCAGGTTGTATTCTGACTCTGTCTGTGTTGTTTCAGTTCACTGCATTGTTTATTTTATCTGTTATTTTCTTCCCTAATAAAGAACTGGTATTCCTGCTCCCATATTTTTGCCTGGGAGGACCCCTTAATTTCAAACTTAGAGCAATTCAGAGGGAAGAGGTCTACATTTTTCCATTTCAGGGGAGGTTCCTGCCTTCTTTAGCAGACCCCTGTCTTTCCAAACCAAGACAGCTGGGTTTCAACTCTTGGCAATATGCATTTGCCTCCTGCTTGGAGGGAGCTGCTGTGGCCCAGGGCCAGCACAGAGCTGGGCTGGGTGGGCCAGGCAGCGTGGAGAGTCTTGGCTGATCTTGGTGTGTGCCTGGCCTCAGAAAGGCTTGGAAGGTTTGCCTCCCAAAGTGTCCTGCTCATTGGCTCTCCCTGTGCATCTTGGAGAGCACAAGGTGGGCATTTCTGGCAGCTGGGCATCAGCAGGCCTTACAATGGGGGCGTGTTGTGGAGCGAGCCCAGCTGAGGTACCCTGAGAGGAGCCCAGTGCTCCTTGCTCCTCTCTGCTGACACGGGAGCGTCTGTCTGCTTTCGGGATGGCCCTGGCTGCGTGAGGGGTGCTACGTGGACACGAGACAGCCGGTCCTGTCCCGCTGGGTCCCAGCAGTGCCTCGCAGCAGTCCTGCATCCACGTCAGGATGCTGGCCAAGAGAGGCCCTGGCAGCTGAGGCAGCTGATTTTAAGCTTGTGCAGATACACACAGGGGATGGCCAACAGTGTTCCCTCAGGGTACAGCAGTCCTGAGGGGCCTCCCCAGAGCTGCCTGATGCCGCCCACTCCCTGTGGCACCAGTTGCTTTCCTGTGGAATGTTCTACCTGCCCCAAGAGCACAGAGGGAGCTGGAAAAAGAGCTTGCCAGGCTGCTCTCAATCCTTTACCAGCAGCCCTGGCTGAGTGGAGAAGTCCGAGCTGAGCGCAGATGTGCCAATGGAAAAGCCGTGCACGGGAAGGCTCGGTGGGAAGGATGAGCCAGGATCCATAGGCCTGGCAGCCTGAGCTTGCTGCCAGGGAAGGCCTCGGAGCAGATCCTCCGGAGTGCCATCCCACGGCACATGCAGGGAACCAGGGGGTCTGCTGGATGGTGGGAAAGCTTTGAGGAGGGACGGGGACAGCTGGGGGTCCTGGCGGGCTGTTGAGGGCTTCTCTGCGGGTGTTTGCGGGGGGTTGGTGTTGGGGAGCGTGTTGGGGAAGGAGTTGTCTGGAAGGTGAGAGGTCTAGGCTGGAAACTGAGTCAGCTTGAAGGCAGCATTTGTGGTTTAGCACAGCTTTGCTTATGGAGGGCGGAAGGAATATCTGTGACTATTTCCGTTCATGGTCCTGATTCTCCTGCAGGGAACAAGATGGGAGAACTGTACTTTATTGGCCACTTAGGTATCTGACTTTCATTCCTTGAGAGCTTTTATTCCTTAAGAGAATGATGATATTATCATCCCTTCTTTGAAAACCATTTGCACACCAAAGAATGGTCTTGTTTTTGCCTCCGTGCAGTGTTATGTTTTGCAAAGTGACTTTCAATGGAATGTGTTACGGCAAATGAGTTGCTGCTTTTAGATGGGAACAAACTTCCAAATCATTCACATTCCCCAGCAATGGCTATTAATTTGAGAAGTTTGCAGATTTTGGAACTACTCCAGTGGCCCAATGAGAAGTAAAGCCTTCCTGAATTGAGGATTCTTAAGTGGCCTGATCCCGCAGAGCAGGGCAGGGTTTGCTGATGGTTTGAGCTGCTCCTAAAGATCCTGTTGGGCTGTCTCAGACACCTGGGGCCAGGGATTCCTTCCCAACTGGGCCACTTTGGGTGGGCTGGGGGCGGCCCCAGGGCAGGTGGCAGTGTGTGCAAGGGCCCTTTGTGACACGCTGCAGCATGGTCACCATGGCATGGAACGGGACAGGGTGTCCAAGGGCCCTCCCTTTGTGACACGTGGGGACATAGGAGCTGGCGGTGACAAGAGCACGCCACAGTGCTCGGAGCACACATCAGGACAGGACAGAACCGAGCAGTGCTGTGAGGAGCCCCCGCACAGTGCACTCGTTCGTGTCTGACCCAGAAAATTTCCAAGGCGTTATTCCTGCAGCTGACCTCGCGGCCAGACTGTGGGACTTGGTGACCGGAATCACTTACGAGGAGTCTCCTGTCATTGTGGCAGGAGCCCTCCAGACCAGAGTGCAGGACTTGCTGTCCTGCAGCCTTGCTGAGGCTCCTCTGTCTCAGGTGCCTTCAAGGCACAACTGCAATTGTTGACTTGGATATATCCTGAGGCATCTCTCTAGAAGGTGCCTTCAAGGCTAGAGGGTGGAATGGCGGGCAGATTTCTCAGGCTGTGCAAAGTGTTCAGGGGGGAAGAAAAGGAAGGCCCTGGAGCTGCCCCAGCACAACAGCCTGAAGAGCCAGAGCAGATCCAAACACTGCAGGATGGTGAGTGGCAGAGTGGGGCTATAGGGCTGATGCCTGCAGCCAGCTTGACCTCATCCCATCCCATCCCATCCCATCCCATCCCATCCCATCCCATCCCCTGGGGACATGCCCATGGACAGGACGGAAGTGGGGCCGGGCAGACACCCTGCAGTGGCCGTGCTCCATCCCCTGGGGCATCCCGGGACTGTCCCTGCTTGGGGAGCGCGGGGCTGGGCTGTGTTCTCCGGCCTCTCCCGCAGCCCCTCAGCTCTGGCTGCGCTCGCTCTTTGCCAGGTGCAGCCCTGGACCGGACACAAGAGCAGGAACCCAGCCGTGGCCGCTTCCGCAGAAGCCTGAAGGTACCAGCAGCCATCCCCGCCTGGGCTGGGCCTGCTGTCACTGCTCAGCCGAGCACCACACTTGCAGCACTCCATGGAACACTCCGGGCTTCCCTGTCCTTTGTTCTCCTGCAGATGTTCCGGAAGTTCCTGCGCATTCGGCGGAGAAAGACCGGCAGCACAGCAGCTGAGGGCCCAGCCGAGCCTGACTCGGGGCTGACCGAGCTCCAGGCTGAGCCTGATGTCAGCCCGGATTCGGCTGAGCGCTCAGAAGACTCTGACGCCTCAGCGACTGAAACCTGGGCAAAGGCTCTTCTCATGTTAATGACTGAGGATGTGGCCATCACAAACAGCGACAATGAAGAGACTCAGGGCATCACAAATACTGACACCACGCCTGCTCCCGCTATGATTCATGCTCCCACTATGGATTTCTTCGAGGAGAGTGATGTTCCTTCTCAGCAGCAGGTAAGCAGCCTGGGGCCAGGCCTGGAGGCCTCCCAGGACTGTGTGTCCCCTCAAGCCATGGTAACCGGGCCCACTCGGCCTTTGAGGCCAGCACAGTGTGGTGGGAAGGGAAGCACTTCTTGGGGGAAGCTGGAGAAGTTGCTCCCTTGGACAGTGCTCCAAGTCTTCCCCATGCCTCCTCCAGGTGCCAGCCAAGGTGAAGAACATCCACCAGAGGCTGGTGTCCCACGTCTCTGTGGATGCCAGGCTGCAAATTGACCTTGTGAGGCTGGCTGAAGAACACCCTGCTGACGTGGTGCTGACCCTCCTGCGCTGTGCCCCAACGTGTGACAGGTACAGGGCCCACGAGCCTGGAGAGCTCAGGGCTCAGCAGCCTTTAGGGCCCGTGGCCCTGCACAGCCTGTCCCATGGGGTCTGCCAGACAGGCAGAGAGGCCCAGGACCCTCGGGCCCCTCTGTTTCCTGAGCCTGCTGCCAGTGCTCCTTCCCTGCCCTTCAGGGCTCCAGGGCTCTGTCACCTGGGCCCCCACAGCTGCACAGGGCATGGTGCTGTGACTGACATGCCCCTGACACAGAGCTCTGATCCCACAGAGCTGCTGCAGTGCTGTGGAGAGCCATAGGCTCATCGGGACCAGCAGTGGAGAAAGTGCTGCCAACACTGCTCTGTGTGATGGAGGACTGGCCTCTGACCAGAAAGTGCACCTCTGATGGGGACAACGAGGACATTTTTGCCCTGGCTGTGAGTTTCTGGAACTGGCCTTTGCTCACCCCCAGGTCGCCTCTCCAGCAGCTCTCCATCCTCTCCACGCCTCAGGCGCTGGGCTGAAACCTGGGCTCGGGGCAGGCTCAGGGGGCACCAGGCCTTCTGCTCCCCTGCGTCTGCCCTTGGGCCCTGCCCCATGGACACCTCGGCACTGAGCCCTGCCTTGGGCTGCTTCTCTTGCAGGCAACTCTGGTGATCTGGGTGATTGTGCCTGAGTGCAACAGGGCGGTGATCCCTTATTCTGGGCGACTGTTTGTGGCACTGCTCTTCCATGTTGTCTTCACCACACAGCAGATGCCACCAGAGGAAGTTGATAACTTCTGGAGAGCATGCCGGGAGGAACACCGCCTTCCCAGCAAGCCCAACAGGTCCCAGTCCTCCTGTCCTTCCCGTGCCCTTGTGGCTAGCGCCAGTGCTCCCAGTGTGACCTGGGCTTTTCTCTGCACACAGGTTTGCAGTGCAGGCCATGAAGGCTCTGCTCGGCCGACTGCGGTGTGACAATGTGGTGGAGGCTATGGAGCGCAAGCGTGGCTGGGACATGCTGCTGTGTGCTGACACCCAGCACGATGCCGTGGGTCTGCTGGCCAGGTGAGACCCCCTTCTCCCCACTGCCCCCAGCATTTGTGCCCTGTGCCCCACACAGTCCCTGTGGTCCTGGGCCAGAGGGGCTCGTCACCAAAGGACGGCCAAGAAGAATGGAAAAGGCTGGGAGAGGAGGGTGCCCAGAAGGGGCTGCTTCTCAAAGCGCCCACATCCCCTCCAGGGATGCTGGGGAAAGACCAGACCTCTGTGAGTCAGTCCTGGGAGAGGTTTGGTCTCCCCACCTCAGGGCTTTGTGTCCTTTTCCCCCTTCCAGGGAGATGCGGTGTATCTTTATCCCCTTGTGTTCCCTCATTGCATCACATCTACTCAAGCAGCTCTGCAGGGAGGATCCGTGCTGGGATCTTCCCTTCTTGGCATTCCTTGTGGAGGTGAGCTTGTTGGCCAGCGCTGCCTCGCTGAGCTGCCTCCCAGCTCTCTGCCCTCTCGTAGCCACAGCTGCCAGGACGGTGCCCACGCCCTGTGCTGCTGCCTGGGCCCAGCCCTGTGCGGTTCTGGGCTCCTGCCGGCCGGGTCCCCTGTCACTGCCCTGTGCCTTTCAGGTCCTGCATTGCCTGGACATGACTAAATGTGCAGACAGCATACTGGAGATCATGTCAAGGCACCTGCAGAGCGAGTGCAGGCAGCGGCGTCACCTGGCGCTCAGAGGCCTCGTGGTGCTCAGCAAGGATCCCTCGATGGTGAGAAGGGGGCAGCGGCTGAAGCTGCGCTGGGCAAAGCAGCCCCTTGGGCTGGCAGGGCTTCAGGAGGCTGAGGCAGCTGCTGCCAGCTCTCCTGCCTCACCTGCCCCGGTGCTTTGGGACAGGCCTTTGGCCTGCGGGCCCTGCAGCAGCAGGGTGGGGCTGCAGAGCCAGGGCGGTGTTGGCCGTGCAGCCGTCCATGGCTTTCCAGCACAGCCTTGTGTTCCACACAGGCCAGAAGGATGTGCAGTCTGTCTCAAAACCTTGTGGAGCGGCTGGGGGATGCACATGGATATGATGTCAGCATGACCCTCTCTGTGCTCACAAGTATACTTGAGAACGAACACATCGTGATATCCAGCACCACCGCCCCGAAGCTGGCTGAGGCACTCCTGCCACTCTTTGACTGTGTAAGGCTCTGTGCCCCCAGCCACGCACACTGGCTGCTGCCCAGAAATTTTGTGGGTTTTCTGGCCTTCGGCCAGGTGGGCTTGGGGAAGTTGCTAATGAGGTATTTTCCTTTCTCCCAGGATGACATCCATATGCAGCTGCTCTCCCTAAACCTCTTCTTCAAGGTGATGGACATGGTAGCGAACAAGGGGAAAAAGCCCCTGAGGCGGATTGTGAGGCAGAGCCTGCTGCCTCTCTTCTTCCATTGCCATGATGAGAATAAGCGTGTGGCAAAGGTGAGATTTTGAGCGATGCTGGTGCATCCTTGGAAGGGGTCTCTGATGTCTCCTGGCCTGGCCTCTCCCAGGCTCCAGCCTTCTGCTCCTGGCCTTGCCGCAGGGACAGAAGTCCTTTTCTTTGGGCTGTGGCGGCATCTCCACGTCTCTCCTGCTCTCCAGGCCTCTCGTGAACTGCTGCTTTGTGTAGCAAGGTTCCTGAAGAGAAGGAAGCTCAAGCGACTACTTAAGAGGGAGAAGATGTTGAAGTTCAGCAAATGCCTGGTAAGGACGGCCTGGAATCCCCAGGCTCAGCCTGGAGAAGCCCCCTGAGCATGGTGCTCGGTGTGTGGGCTGGCAGCTGTGCCCCTGCCCGGTGCTGCACCCAGAGGCCGCGCGGGCTCTTCTCCAGGCTCCCGTGGGCCCCAGCCGGGTGCCGATGGAGCCCCGGCCCAGCGGGGCTGCGGGGCGGCCCCGCGGCTCCCCGGGCAGCAGCCGGCCCTCTGCCGCCTCCAGAGCCCGGCGCCAGCGGCTGCTGGCCGGGCCTCAGGGCTGTGCGGGCAGGGGAGGCCGGGGCAGGGCGCAGGGAGCGCTCGGCCCAGGGGCCGACCCCGCGCCAACCCTTCCCTCCTGCCGCTCTCTCCAGCTGGAAGAGGACAGGAGCCGAGTGGCCGAGCACCTGCGCCGGGCCCTGCCCTACCTGCAGAGCCCACAGGAGCCCCTGCGAGAGGCGGCCGTCAGGTTCATGGGTGAGCCACGAGCCCGGGCTCCCTCCCTGCCCCGCCTCAGCTCGGCCCCAGCCGTGGCTGCTGCCCCGGCAGCGCCATCCGGGCCCGGCGCCGTGGAGCCCCGCCTGGCCTCGGCGCTGCTGCCGCCCTCCGGCAGCCGTGCCCTGGGGCGGCAGCGTGCGGCAAGGGCCCGGGCTGAGCCCTGCCGGGCCACCAGGGCGTGTGGCCACAGGGCTGGCAGCGCCACTGGCAGGGAGCTGTGCCGCTGGCAGCGCCGTGACAGCCTCTGTGTTCACAGGCACGGCCGGGGTGCTTCTGATGGGGCAGCAGGAAGAACTCCACACCCTCCGTCAGGGTGAGTGAAGGCAGCGGGCTGACAGCGGGGACTGGCGGGAGAGGTGCAATGCCTGGGCAGGGTGCTGCAATCCCTGTCCCGGCTGGGGTGGGCTTTGCTCCTTGTGTGGATGAGAGGTGGCGTGGGCAGAGCACAGCGAGATTTCAGGGTCTCGGAGAGGCGGACTCATGGCAGGCTGATCCAGTTGACACCCCCTTTTCTTGTGGCTATGGCAAGAGCTGGGTGTGATGGACCTCGCAGGAAGGTCTCCTAGGATTCCTACAGAGCCTGGCTCTAACTGGGGCTCTGCTCCTCTCTCTTCCAGCCCTTCAAGCCCTGAGGAGAGATGACAGCCCTTCCCAGACAAACATAGAATTTCAACATCTATTCAATGAAAGAGCTGCCGAACTGGCTCAGAAGAACCAGTGTCTGCATCAGGCCTCCAAATGCCATGGAAGATGAGACCACCTTGAGACCAGAAGAGACCAGCTGGAGCTCCAGGCACAGCGGATGATTGGCACGGCTGACCCTGTGGGAAACTTGCAGGGCTTCAGCCCTCTCCCTGCTTATAGATAGCTTCTTCCCTCCAGCCCTCAGATCCTGCCGATCCCATTTTTTCCCTCCCACCTCAGCCCTTGGTTTCATCTGCCATTAATAAACAGTTTGGCTTCTTCACTTTGCCTCCATCTCTGTGGAGATGAAGCGATGCAAATCCCGAGCCCTGGGGCACACGGGCCCCTGCTGCCGTCCTCTTCCATGCCATGGTTTGTGCACACACACAGAGGAACAAGGGCAGATCAGGCTGGAAAGGTGCCTGTGCTGAAATTCCACAACACTGTGGAGTTACAGATCTTGCTGAGCACCTTGGAGCCCCTAGAACTTTGGAAGAGCCAGCCTGAGTATGCTCTGAACCCAGCTGTGAGGGATTCCATGGCAAGCATCCACAGAGGGCAAAGGAGCTTGGAATGCTGGAGGTTTTCAAGAACAGCTTCCTGAAAGCACAGCAGTGCTCCATCCCTGCACAGGATGAGGAAGAGGGCAGAACCAGCGACCATCCGGGCTTAACAGGGAGCTTTGGGTGTGCCTGAGGGCAAAGGAAGCAGCAGCGCGGTGCCCGAGACTCGGACGCGCGACCGTGCCAGTGCCTGGAGCGCTGTCAGGCAGTGCCGGGATCCTGGGTGTGGTTCTGGTCCCCACAAGTGAGGAATGGCAGCCCCAGGCTCAGAGCCAGTCAGAAAGCCAACCAAGTGAGCCCACAGGGAGGGTGCCCTTCCAGTTTCTCTGGGCCATGGCCGCAAAACAGCCCCTGCTGCTTCTTCCTCCGCCTGTGTTTGGGGTGTGCTGGTGGCAGAGGCAGCCAGGTTGGGCTCTGCCTTCCAAAGCCTGTTGGGAGCAGGCATGAAAAGCACTGCGTGCTGGAAGGTGCTGGCAAGAGCGTCCTGTGGGAACAGGGCTCTGGGCTCTGGCCGGGACCAGCCTGGTTTTGGTGCCGTGAGTGCAGGCAGGAGTTGAGGCAGCTGAAGAGGCAGCGGGCAGCTCATGTTTGTAGAGGGCCTGAGGCTGCACGTCTGAGCCTCCACCTGGAAACACACTTGGGGGAATACGAGCTAGAGCTGGAGTGCCTGTCCTGAAAGGACCTGAAGTCTTTCAGCCTTGCCAGCATTTCTTGAGGGTGTGTTGGTGTTCCCCAGAAAAGCTGCACGTTTGGGGAAACGCCTTTGGAGGAAAGGGGCTTGCTTCTCAAGGAAAGTGCTTCCCAGGGAGCTCCCAGTGAGGTAGGTGCGAGTATCCCCCTTTGGCTCTCTGTGCTCCTTTCAGTCCTTGAAGGCCCATTGCACTTGGCAGAGGGGCAGGAAGAAGGCTGTGACGAGCATCCACCCGGACCTGCCGAGACCAAGCCAAGCACCTGCAGCAGGATGTGTTACCCCCCTTTGGACAGAGGTGCGAGCAGAACCGTCTCTGTCCCGCTGTGAGCCCCAAAGCTCTCTGTGGGAGCTGTGAATGAAAAGGCCTTTACACACACCCTTTTCACATCTTCCCTGTCTGCTGTTGTCCCAGATCAAAAAAAGCAAGATGTATTCTATTTGCCATCTGTATGGCAGTTGTCTTGTGTGAAGTGGGCAGTTGTTCCTTATCTCTTCCACAATCAATCCTCCCTCCGGAAAGACATCTGCTGATAGTGGGCCACTGCAAGACTGAAAAGAACTGTAACATGCCATTGTGAGATGCTCCGCCCAGAGGGAGGAGCCAAGCATCCCTACCTGCATGTATGGTCTTGAACTTCTGGCCCAGGAGCACAGCTATTTCTGCGCTGGATTTTCCCAGAGGAACAGCTGCCTCTTCCACTGCCTCTTCAGAGGAAGACTGCACCCTTTTCCACAAGATCACTTCTCCAACAGAACCACACCTGACACTCCGGGGGGACTGCAGCCACAATTCCAATTGGACTGCTACCAACACCCTGTCCACCAGGGTGTCAGGTTGTATTCTGACTCTGTCTGTGTTGTTTTAGTTCACTGCATTGTTTATTTTATCTGTTATTTTCTTCCCTAATAAAGAACTGGTATTCCTGCTCCCATATTTTTGCCTGGGAGCCCCCCTTAATTTCAAACTTAGAGCAATTCAGAGGGAAGAGGTCTACATTTTTCCATTTCAGGGGAGGTTCCTGCCTTCCTTAGCAGACACCTGTCTTTCCAAACCAAGACAGCTGGGTTTCAACTCTTGGCAATATGCATTTGCCTCCTTCTTGGAGGGAGCTGCTGTGGCCCAGGGCCAGCACAGAGCTGGGCTGGGTGGGCCAGGCAGCGTGGAGAGTCTTGGCTGATCTTGGTGTGTGCCTGGCCTCAGAAAGGCTTGGAAGGTTTGCCTCCCAAAGTGTCCTGCTCATTGGCTCTCCCTGTGCATCTTGGAGAGCACAAGGTGGGCATTTCTGGCAGCTGGGCATCAGCAGGCCTTACAATGGGGGCGTGTTGTGGAGCGAGCCCAGCTGAGGTACCCTGAGAGGAGCCCAGTGCTCCTTGCTCCTCTCTGCTGACACGGGAGCGTCTGTCTGCTTTCGGGATGGCCCTGGCTGCGTGAGGGGTGCTACGTGGACACGAGACAGCCGGTCCTGTCCCGCTGGGTCCCAGCAGTGCCTCGCAGCAGTCCTGCATCCACGTCAGGATGCTGGCCAAGAGAGGCCCTGGCAGCTGAGGCAGCTGATTTTAAGCTTGTGCAGATACACACAGGGGATGGCCAACAGTGTTCCCTCAGGGTACAGCAGTCCTGAGGGGCCTCCCCAGAGCTGCCTGATGCCGCCCACTCCCTGTGGCACCAGTTGCTTTCCTGTGGAATGTTCTACCTGCCCCAAGAGCACAGAGGGAGCTGGAAAAAGAGCTTGCCAGGCTGCTCTCAATCCTTTACCAGCAGCCCTGGCTGAGTGGAGAAGTCCGAGCTGAGCGCAGATGTGCCAATGGAAAAGCCGTGCACGGGAAGGCTCGGTGGGAAGGATGAGCCAGGATCCATAGGCCTGGCAGCCTGAGCTTGCTGCCAGGGAAGGCCTCGGAGCAGATCCTCCGGAGTGCCATCCCACGGCACATGCAGGGAACCAGGGGGTCTGCTGGATGGTGGGAAAGCTTTGAGGAGGGACGGGGACAGCTGGGGGTCCTGGCGGGCTGTTGAGGGCTTCTCTGCGGGTGTTTGCGGGGGGTTGGTGTTGGGGAGCGTGTTGGGGAAGGAGTTGTCTGGAAGGTGAGAGGTCTAGGCTGGAAACTGAGTCAGCTTGAAGGCAGCATTTGTGGTTTAGCACAGCTTTGCTTATGGAGGGCGGAAGGAATATCTGTGACTATTTCCGTTCATGGTCCTGATTCTCCTGCAGGGAACAAGATGGGAGAACTGTACTTTATTGGCCACTTAGGTATCTGACTTTCATTCCTTGAGAGCTTTTATTCCTTAAGAGAATGATGATATTATCATCCCTTCTTTGAAAACCATTTGCACACCAAAGAATGGTCTTGTTTTTGCCTCCGTGTAGTGTTATGTTTTGCAAAGTGACTTTCAATGGAATGTGTTACGGCAAATGAGTTGCTGCTTTTAGATGGGAACAAACTTCCAAATCATTCACATTCCCCAGCAATGGCTATTAATTTGAGAAGTTTGCAGATTTTGGAACTACTCCAGTGGCCCAATGAGAAGTAAAGCCTTCCTGAATTGAGGATTCTTAAGTGGCCTGATCCCGCAGAGCAGGGCAGGGTTTGCTGATGGTTTGAGCTGCTCCTAAAGATCCTGTTGGGCTGTCTCAGACACCTGGGGCCAGGGATTCCTTCCCAACTGGGCCACTTTGGGTGGGCTGGGGGCGGCCCCAGGGCAGGTGGCAGTGTGTGCAAGGGCCCTTTGTGACACGCTGCAGCATGGTCACCATGGCATGGAACGGGACAGGGTGTCCAAGGGCCCTCCCTTTGTGACACGTGGGGACATAGGAGCTGGCGGTGACAAGAGCACGCCACAGTGCTCGGAGCACACATCAGGACAGGACAGAACCGAGCAGTGCTGTGAGGAGCCCCCGCACAGTGCACTCGTTCGTGTCTGACCCAGAAAATTTCCAAGGCGTTATTCCTGCAGCTGACCTCGCGGCCAGACTGTGGGACTTGGTGACCGGAATCACTTACGAGGAGTCTCCTGTCATTGTGGCAGGAGCCCTCCAGACCAAAGTGCAGGACTTGCTGTCCTGCAGCCTTGCTGAGGCTCCTCTGTCTCAGGTGCCTTCAAGGCACAACTGCAATTGTTGACTTGGATATATCCTGAGGCATCTCTCTAGAAGGTGCCTTCAAGGCTAGAGGGTGGAATGGCGGGCAGATTTCTCAGGCTGTGCAAAGTGTTCAGGGGGGAAGAAAAGGAAGGCCCTGGAGCTGCCCCAGCACAACAGCCTGAAGAGCCAGAGCAGATCCAAACACTGCAGGATGGTGAGTGGCAGAGTGGGGCTATAGGGCTGATGCCTGCAGCCAGCTTGACCTCATCCCATCCCATCCCATCCCATCCCATCCCATCCCATCCCATCCCATCCCATCCCATCCCATCCCATCCCATCCCATCCCATCCCATCCCCTGGGGACATGCCCATGGACAGGACGGAAGTGGGGCCGGGCAGACACCCTGCAGTGGCCGTGCTCCATCCCCTGGGGCATCCCGGGACTGTCCCTGCTTGGGGAGCGCGGGGCTGGGCTGTGTTCTCCGGCCTCTCCCGCAGCCCCTCAGCTCTGGCTGCGCTCGCTCTTTGCCAGGTGCAGCCCTGGACCGGACACAAGAGCAGGAACCCAGCCGTGGCCGCTTCCGCAGAAGCCTGAAGGTACCAGCAGCCATCCCCACCTGGGCTGGGCCTGCTGTCACTGCTCAGCCGAGCACCACGCTTGGAGCACTCCATGGAACACTCCGGGCTTCCCTGTCCTTTGTTCTCCTGCAGATGTTCCGGAAGTTCCTGCGCATTCGGCGGAGAAAGACCGGCAGCACAGCAGCTGAGGGCCCAGCCAAGCCTGACTCGGGGCTGACCGAGCTCCAGGCTGAGCCTGATGTCAGCCCGGATTCGGCTGAGCGCTCAGAAGACTCTGACGCCTCAGCGACTGAAACCTGGGCAAAGGCTCTTCTCATGTTAATGACTGAGGATGTGGCCATCACAAACAGCGACAATGAAGAGACTCAGGGCATCACAAATACTGACACCACGCCTGCTCCCGCTATGATTCATGCTCCCACTATGGATTTCTTCGAGGAGAGTGATGTTCCTTCTCAGCAGCAGGTAAGCAGCCTGGGGCCAGGCCTGGAGGCCTCCCAGGACTGTGTGTCCCCTCAAGCCATGGTAACCGGGCCCACTCAGCCTTTGAGGCCAGCACAGTGTGGTGGGAAGGGAAGCACTTCTTGCGGGAAGCTGGAGAAGTTGCTCCCTTGGACAGTGCTCCAAGTCTTCCCCATGCCTCCTCCAGGTGCCAGCCAAGGTGAAGAACATCCACCAGAGGCTGGTGTCCCACGTCTCTGTGGATGCCAGGCTGCAAATTGACCTTGTGAGGCTGGCTGAAGAACACCCTGCTGACGTGGTGCTGACCCTCCTGCGCTGTGCCCCAACGTGTGACAGGTACAGGGCCCACGAGCCTGGAGAGCTCAGGGCTCAGCAGCCTTTAGGGCCCGTGGCCCTGCACAGCCTGTCCCATGGGGTCTGCCAGACAGGCAGAGAGGCCCAGGACCCTCGGGCCCCTCTGTTTCCTGAGCCTGCTGCCAGTGCTCCTTCCCTGCCCTTCAGGGCTCCAGGGCTCTGTCACCTGGGCCCCCACAGCTGCACAGGGCATGGTGCTGTGACTGACATGGCCCTGACACAGAGCTCTGATCCCACAGAGCTGCTGCAGTGCTGTGGAGAGCCATAGGCTCATCGGGACCAGCAGTGGAGAAAGTGCTGCCAACACTGCTCTGTGTGATGGAGGACTGGCCTCTGACCAGAAAGTGCACCTCTGATGGGGACAACGAGGACATTTTTGCCCTGGCTGTGAGTTTCTGGAACTGGCCTTTGCTCACCCCCAGGTCGCCTCTCCAGCAGCTCTCCATCCTCTCCACGCCTCAGGCGCTGGGCTGAAACCTGGGCTCGGGGCAGGCTCAGGGGGCACCAGGCCTTCTGCTCCCCTGCGTCTGCCCTTGGGCCCTGCCCCATGGACACCTCGGCACTGAGCCCTGCCTTGGGCTGCTTCTCTTGCAGGCAACTCTGGTGATCTGGGTGATTGTGCCTGAGTGCAACAGGGCGGTGATCCCTTATTCTGGGCGACTGTTTGTGGCACTGCTCTTCCATGTTGTCTTCACCACACAGCAGATGCCACCAGAGGAAGTTGATAACTTCTGGAGAGCATGCCGGGAGGAACACCGCCTTCCCAGCAAGCCCAACAGGTCCCAGTCCTCCTGTCCTTCCCGTGCCCTTGTGGCTAGCGCCAGTGCTCCCAGTGTGACCTGGGCTTTTCTCTGCACACAGGTTTGCAGTGCAGGCCATGAAGGCTCTGCTCGGCCGACTGCGGTGTGACAATGTGGTGGAGGCTATGGAGCGCAAGCGTGGCTGGGACATGCTGCTGTGTGCTGACACCCAGCACGATGCCGTGGGTCTGCTGGCCAGGTGAGACCCCCTTCTCCCCACTGCCCCCAGCATTTGTGCCCTGTGCCCCACACAGTCCCTGTGGTCCTGGGCCAGAGGGGCTCGTCACCAAAGGACGGCCAAGAAGAATGGAAAAGCCTGGGAGAGGAGGGTGCCCAGAAGGGGCTGCTTCTCAAAGTGCCCACATCCCCTCCAGGGATGCTGGGGAAAGACCAGACCTCTGTGAGTCAGTCCTGGGAGAGGTTTGGTCTCCCCACCTCAGGGCTTTGTGTCCTTTTCCCCCTTCCAGGGAGATGCGGTGTATCTTTATCCCCTTGTGTTCCCTCATTGCATCACATCTACTCAAGCAGCTCTGCAGGGAGGATCCGTGCTGGGATCTTCCCTTCCTGGCATTCCTTGTGGAGGTGAGCTTGTTGGCCAGCGCTGCCTCGCTGAGCTGCCTCCCAGCTCTCTGCCCTCTCGTAGCCACAGCTGCCAGGACGGTGCCCACGCCCTGTGCTGCTGCCTGGGCCCAGCCCTGTGCGGTTCTGGGCTCCTGCCGGCCGGGTCCCCTGTCACTGCCCTGTGCCTTTCAGGTCCTGCATTGCCTGGACATGACTAAATGTGCAGACAGCATACTGGAGATCATGTCAAGGCACCTGCAGAGCGAGTGCAGGCAGCGGCGTCACCTGGCGCTCAGAGGCCTTGTGGTGCTCAGCAAGGATCCCTCGATGGTGAGAAGGGGGCAGCGGCTGAAGCTGCGCTGGGCAAAGCAGCCCCTTGGGCTGGCAGGGCTTCAGGAGCTGAGGCAGCTGCTGCCAGCTCTCCTGCCTCACCTGCCCCACTGCTTTGGGACAGGCCTTTGGCCTGCGGGCCCTGCAGCAGCAGGGTGGGGCTGCAGAGCCAGGGCGGTGTTGGCCGTGCAGCCGTCCATGGCTTTCCAGCACAGCCTTGTGTTCCACACAGGCCAGAAGGATGTGCAGTCTGTCTCGAAACCTTGTGGAGCGGCTGGGGGATGCACATGGATATGATGTCAGCATGACCCTCTCTGTGCTCACAAGTATACTTGAGAACGAACACATCGTGATATCCAGCACCACCGCCCCGAAGCTGGCTGAGGCACTCCTGCCACTCTTTGACTGTGTAAGGCTCTGTGCCCCCAGCCACGCACACTGGCTGCTGCCCAGAAATTTTGTGGGTTTTCTGGCCTTCGGCCAGGTGGGCTTGGGGAAGTTGCTAATGAGGTATTTTCCTTTCTCCCAGGACGACATCCATATGCAGCTGCTCTCCCTAAACCTCTTCTTCAAGGTGATGGACATGGTAGCGAACAAGGGGAAAAAGCCCCTGAGGCGGATTGTGAGGCAGAGCCTGCTGCCTCTCTTCTTCCATTGCCATGATGAGAATAAGCGTGTGGCAAAGGTGAGATTTTGAGTGATGCTGGTGCATCCTTGGAAGGGGTCTCTGATGTCTCCTGGCCTGGCCTCTCCCAGGCTCCAGCCTTCTGCTCCTGGCCTTGCCGCAGGGACAGAAGTCCTTTTCTTTGGGCTGTGGCGGCATCTCCACGTCTCTCCTGCTCTCCAGGCCTCTCGTGAACTGCTGCTTTGTGTAGCAAGGTTCCTGAAGAGAAGGAAGCTCAAGCGACTACTTAAGAGGGAGAAGATGTTGAAGTTCAGCAAATGCCTGGTAAGGACGGCCTGGAATCCCCAGGCTCAGCCTGGAGAAGCCCCCTGAGCATGGTGCTCGGTGTGTGGGCTGGCAGCTGTGCCCCTGCCCGGTGCTGCACCCAGAGGCCGCGCGGGCTCTTCTCCAGGCTCCTGTGGGCCCCAGCCGGGTGCCGATGGAGCCCCGGCCCAGCGGGGCTGCGGGGCGGCCCCGCGGCTCCCCGGGCAGCAGCCGGCCCTCTGCCGCCTCCAGAGCCCGGCGCCAGCGGCTGCTGGCCGGGCCTCGGGGCTGTGCGGGCAGGGGAGGCCGGGCCAGGGCGCAGGGAGCGCTCGGCCCAGGGGCCGAGCCCGCGCCAACCCTTCCCCCTTGCCGCTCTCTCCAGCTGGAAGAGGACAGGAGCCGAGTGGCCGAGCACCTGCGCCGGGCCCTGCCCTACCTGCAGAGCCCACAGGAGCCCCTGCGAGAGGCGGCCGTCAGGTTCATGGGTGAGCCACGAGCCCGGGCTCCCTCCCTGCCCCGCCTCAGCTCGGCCCCAGCCGCGGCTGCTACCCGAGCAGCGCCATCCGGGCCCGGCGCCGTGGAGCCCCGCCTGGCCTCGGCGCTGCTGCCGCCTTCCGGCAGCCGTGCCCTGGGGCGGCAGCGTGCGGCAAGGGCCCGGGCTGAGCCCTGCTGGGCCACCAGGGCGTGTGGCCACAGGGCTGGCAGCGCCGCTGGCAGGGAGCTGTGCCGCTGGCAGCGCCGTGACAGCCTCTGTGTTCACAGGCACGGCCGGGGTGCTTCTGATGGGGCAGCAGGAAGAACTCCACACCCTCAGTCAGGGTGAGTGAAGGCAGCGGGCTGACAGCGGGGACTGGCGGGAGAGGTGCAATGCCTGGGCAGGGTGCTGCAATCCCTGTCCCGGCTGGGGTGGGCTTTGCTCCTTGTGTGGATGAGAGGTGGCGTGGGCAGAGCACAGCGAGATTTCAGGGTCTCGGAGAGGCGGACTCATGGCAGGCTGATCTAGTTGACACCCCCTTTTCTTGTGGCTATGGCAAGAGCTGGGTGTGATGGACCTCGCAGGAAGGTCTCCTAGGATTCCTACCGAGCCTGGCTCTAACTGGGGCTCTGCTCCTCTCTCTTCCAGCCCTTCAAGCCCTGAGGAGAGATGACAGCCCTTCCCAGACAAACATGGTATTTCAACATCTATTCAATGAAAGAGCTGCCGAACTGGCTCAGAAGAACCAGTGTCTGCATCAGGCCTCCAAATGCCATGGAAGATGAGACTACCTTGAGACCAGAAGAGACCAGCTGGAGCTCCAGGCACAGCAGATGATTGGCACGGCTGACCCTGTGGGAAACTTGCAGGGCTTCAGCCCTCTCCCTGCTTATAGATAGCTTCTTCCCTCCAGCCCTCAGATCCTGCCGATCCCATTTTTTCCCTCCCACCTCAGCCCTTGGTTTCATCTGCCATTAATAAACAGTTTGGCTTCTTCACTTTGCCTCCATCTCTGTGGAGATGAAGCGATGCAAATCCCGAGCCCTGGGGCACACGGGCCCCTGCTGCCGTCCTCTTCCATGCCATGGTTTGTGCACACACACAGAGGAACGAGGGCAGATCAGGCTGGAAAGGTGCCTGTGCTGAAATTCCACAACACTGTGGAGTTACAGATCTTGCTGAGCACCTTGGAGCCCCTAGAACTTTGGAAGAGCCAGCCTGAGTATGCTCTGAACCCAGCTGTGAGGGATTCCATGGCAAGCATCCACAGAGGGCAAAGGAGCTTGGAATGCTGGAGGTTTTCAAGAACAGCTTCCTGAAAGCACAGCAGTGCTCCATCCCTGCACAGGATGAGGAAGAGGGCAGAACCAGCGACCATCCGGGCTTAACAGGGAGCTTTGGGTGTGCCTGAGGGCAAAGGAAGCAGCAGCGCGGTGCCCGAGACTCGGACGCGCGACCGTGCCAGTGCCTGGAGCGCTGTCAGGCAGTGCCGGGATCCTGGGTGTGGTTCTGGTCCCCACAAGTGAGGAATTGCAGCCCCAGGCTCAGAGCCAGTCAGAAAGCCAACCAAGTGAGCCCACAGGGAGGGCGCCCTTCCAGTTTCTCTGGGCCATGGCCGCAAAACAGCCCCTGCTGCTTCTTCCTCCGCCTGTGTTTGGGGTGTGCTGGTGGCAGAGGCAGCCAGGTTGGGCTCTGCCTTCCAAAGCCTGTTGGGAGCAGGCATGAAAAGCACTGCGTGCTGGAAGGTGCTGGCAAGAGCGTCCTGTGGGAACAGGGCTCTGGGCTCTGGCCGGGACCAGCCTGGTTTTGGTGCCGTGAGTGCAGGCAGGAGTTGAGGCAGCTGAAGAGGCAGCGGGCAGCTCATGTTTGTAGAGGGCCTGAGGCTGCACGTCTGAGCCTCCACCTGGAGGGGCTTGCTTCTCAAGGAAAGTGCTTCCCAGGGAGCTCCCAGTGAGGTAGGTGCGAGTATCCCCCTTTGGCTCTC
This sequence comes from Anomalospiza imberbis, assembly GCF_031753505.1. Lineage (NCBI taxonomy): Eukaryota > Metazoa > Chordata > Aves > Passeriformes > Viduidae > Anomalospiza > Anomalospiza imberbis. The sequence continues at coordinate 122,687 of NW_027099728.1, read as the reverse complement.
TGTGCTCCTTTCAGTCCTTGAAGGCCCATTGCACTTGGCAGAGGGGCAGGAAGAAGGCTGTGAAGAGCATCCACCTGGACCTGCCGAGACCAAGCCAAGCACCTGCAGCAGGATGTGTTACCCCCCTTTGGACAGAGGTGCGAGCAGAACCGTCTCTGTCCCGCTGTGAGCCCCAAAGCTCTCTGTGGGAGCTGTGAATGAAAAGGCCTTTACACACACCCTTTTCACATCTTCCCTGTCTGCTGTTGTCCCAGATCAAAAAAAGCAAGATGTATTCTATTTGCCATCTGTATGGCAGTTGTCTTGTGTGAAGTGGGCAGTTGTTCCTTATCTCTTCCACAATCAATCCTCCCTCTGGAAAGACATCTGCTGATAGTGGGCCACTGCAAGACTGAAAAGAACTGTAACATGCCATTGTGAGATGCTCCGCCCAGAGGGAGGAGCCAAGCATCCCTACCTGCATGTATGGTCTTGAACTTCTGGCCCAGGAGCACAGCTATTTCTGCGCTGGATTTTCCCAGAGGAACAGCTGCCTCTTCCACTGCCTCTTCAGAGGAAGACTGCACCCTTTTCCACAAGATCACTTCTCCAACAGAACCACACCTGACACTCCGGGGGGACTGCAGCCACAATTCCAATTGGACTGCTACCAACACCCTGTCCACCAGGGTGTCAGGTTGTATTCTGACTCTGTCTGTGTTGTTTTAGTTCACTGCATTGTTTATTTTATCTGTTATTTTCTTCCCTAATAAAGAACTGGTATTCCTGCTCCCATATTTTTGCCTGGGAGCCCCCCTTAATTTCAAACTTAGAGCAATTCAGAGGGAAGAGGTCTACATTTTTCCATTTCAGGGGAGGTTCCTGCCTTCCTTAGCAGACACCTGTCTTTCCAAACCAAGACAGCTGGGTTTCAACTCTTGGCAATATGCATTTGCCTCCTTCTTGGAGGGAGCTGCTGTGGCCCAGGGCCAGCACAGAGCTGGGCTGGGTGGGCCAGGCAGCGTGGAGAGTCTTGGCTGATCTTGGTGTGTGCCTGGCCTCAGAAAGGCTTGGAAGGTTTGCCTCCCAAAGTGTCCTGCTCATTGGCTCTCCCTGTGCATCTTGGAGAGCACAAGGTGGGCATTTCTGGCAGCTGGGCATCAGCAGGCCTTACAATGGGGCCGTGTTGTGGAGCGAGCCCAGCTGAGGTACCCTGAGAGGAGCCCAGTGCTCCTTGCTCCTCTCTGCTGACACGGGAGCGTCTGTCTGCTTTCGGGATGGCCCTGGCTGCGTGAGGGGTGCTACGTGGACACGAGACAGCCGGTCCTGTCCCGCTGGGTCCCAGCAGTGCCTCGCAGCAGTCCTGCATCCACGTCAGGATGCTGGCCAAGAGAGGTCCTGGCAGCTGAGGCAGCTGATTTTAAGCTTGTGCAGATACACACAGGGGATGGCCAACAGTGTTCCCTCAGGGTACAGCAGTCCTGAGGGGCCTCCCCAGAGCTGCCTGATGCCGCCCACTCCCTGTGGCACCAGTTGCTTTCCTGTGGAATGTTCTACCTGCCCCAAGAGCACAGAGGGAGCTGGAAAAAGAGCTTGCCAGGCTGCTCTCAATCCTTTACCAGCAGCCCTGGCTGAGTGGAGAAGTCCGAGCTGAGTGCAGATGTGCCAATGGAAAAGCCGTGCACGGGAAGGCTCGGTGGGAAGGATGAGCCAGGATCCATAGGCCTGGCAGCCTGAGCTTGCTGCCAGGGAAGGCCTCGGAGCAGATCCTCCGGAGTGCCATCCCACGGCACATGCAGGGAACCAGGGGGTCTGCTGGATGGTGGGAAAGCTTTGAGGAGGGACGGGGACAGCTGGGGGTCCTGGCGGGCTGTTGAGGGCTTCTCTGCGGGTGTTTGCGGGGGTTTGGTTTTGGGGGACGTGTTGGGGAAGGAGTTGTCTGGAAGGTGAGAGGTCTAGGCTGGAAACTGAGTCAGCTTGAAGGCAGCATTTGTGGTTTAGCACAGCTTTGCTTATGGAGGGCGGAAGGAATATCTGTGACTATTTCCGTTCATGGTCCTGATTCTCCTGCAGGGAACAAGATGGGAGAACTGTACTTTATTGGCCACTTAGGTATCTGACTTTCATTCCTTGAGAGCTTTTATTCCTTAAGAGAATGATGATATTATCATCCCTTCTTTGAAAACCATTTGCACACCAAAGAATGGTCTTGTTTTTGCCTCCGTGTAGTGTTATGTTTTGCAAAGTGACTTTCAATGGAATGTGTTACGGCAAATGAGTTGCTGCTTTTAGATGGGAACAAACTTCCAAATCATTCACATTCCCCAGCAATGGCTATTAATTTGAGAAGTTTGCAGATTTTGGAACTACTCCAGTGGCCCAATGAGAAGTAAAGCCTTCCTGAATTGAGGATTCTTAAGTGGCCTGATCCCGCAGAGCAGGGCAGGGTTTGCTGATGGTTTGAGCTGCTCCTAAAGATCCTGTTGGGCTGTCTCAGACACCTGGGGCCAGGGATTCCTTCCCAACTGGGCCACTTTGGGTGGGCTGGGGGCGGCCCCAGGGCAGGTGGCAGTGTGTGCAAGGGCCCTTTGTGACACGCTGCAGCATGGTCACCATGGCATGGAACGGGACAGGGTGTCCAAGGGCCCTCCCTTTGTGACACGTGGGGACATAGGAGCTGGCGGTGACAAGAGCACGCCACAGTGCTCGGAGCACACATCAGGATAGGACAGAACCGAGCAGTGCTGTGAGGAGCCCCCGCACAGTGCACTCGTTCGTGTCTGACCCAGAAAATTTCCAAGGCGTTATTCCTGCAGCTGACCTCGCGGCCAGACTGTGGGACTTGGTGACCGGAATCACTTACGAGGAGTCTCCTGTCATTGTGGCAGGAGCCCTCCAGACCAGAGTGCAGGACTTGCTGTCCTGCAGCCTTGCTGAGGCTCCTCTGTCTCAGGTGCCTTCAAGGCACAACTGCAATTGTTGACTTGGATATATCCTGAGGCATCTCTCTAGAAGGTGCCTTCAAGGCTAGAGGGTGGAATGGCGGGCAGATTTCTCAGGCTGTGCAAAGTGTTCAGGGGGGAAGAAAAGGAAGGCCCTGGAGCTGCCCCAGCACAACAGCCTGAAGAGCCAGAGCAGATCCAAACACTGCAGGATGGTGAGTGGCAGAGTGGGGCTATAGGGCTGATGCCTGCAGCCAGCTTGACCTCATCCCATCCCATCCCATCCCATCCCATCCCATCCCATCCCATCCCATCCCATCCCATCCCATCCCCTGGGGACATGCCCATGGACAGGACGGAAGTGGGGCCGGGCAGACACCCTGCAGTGGCCGTGCTCCATCCCCTGGGGCATCCCGGGACTGTCCCTGCTTGGGGAGCGCGGGGCTGGGCTGTGTTCTCCGGCCTCTCCCGCAGCCCCTCAGCTCTGGCTGCGCTCGCTCTTTGCCAGGTGCAGCCCTGGACCCGACACAAGAGCAGGAACCCAGCCGTGGCCGCTTCCGCAGAAGCCTGAAGGTACCAGCAGCCATCCCCACCTGGGCTGGGCCTGCTGTCACTGCTCAGCCGAGCACCACGCTTGGAGCACTCCATGGAACACTCCGAGCTTCCCTGTCCTTTGTTCTCCTGCAGATGTTCCGGAAGTTCCTGCGCATTCGGCGGAGAAAGACCGGCAGCACAGCAGCTGAGGGCCCAGCCAAGCCTGACTCGGGGCTGACCGAGCTCCAGGCTGAGCCTGATGTCAGCCCGGATTCGGCTGAGCGCTCAGAAGACTCTGACGCCTCAGCGACTGAAACCTGGGCAAAGGCTCTTCTCATGTTAATGACTGAGGATGTGGCCATCACAAACAGCGACAATGAAGAGACTCAGGGCATCACAAATACTGACACCACGCCTGCTCCCGCTATGATTCATGCTCCCACTATGGATTTCTTCGAGGAGAGTGATGTTCCTTCTCAGCAGCAGGTAAGCAGCCTGGGGCCAGGCCTGGAGGCCTCCCAGGACTGTGTGTCCCCTCAAGCCATGGTAACCGGGCCCACTCAGCCTTTGAGGCCAGCACAGTGTGGTGGGAAGGGAAGCACTTCTTGCGGGAAGCTGGAGAAGTTGCTCCCTTGGACAGTGCTCCAAGTCTTCCCCATGCCTCCTCCAGGTGCCAGCCAAGGTGAAGAACATCCACCAGAGGCTGGTGTCCCACGTCTCTGTGGATGCCAGGCTGCAAATTGACCTTGTGAGGCTGGCTGAAGAACACCCTGCTGACGTGGTGCTGACCCTCCTGCGCTGTGCCCCAACGTGTGACAGGTACAGGGCCCACGAGCCTGGAGAGCTCAGGGCTCAGCAGCCTTTAGGGCCCGTGGCCCTGCACAGCCTGTCCCATGGGGTCTGCCAGACAGGCAGAGAGGCCCAGGACCCTCGGGCCCCTCTGTTTCCTGAGCCTGCTGCCACTGCTCCTTCCCTGCCCTTCAGGGCTCCAGGGCTCTGTCACCTGGGCCCCCACAGCTGCACAGGGCATGGTGCTGTGACTGACATGGCCCTGACACAGAGCTCTGATCCCACAGAGCTGCTGCAGTGCTGTGGAGAGCCATAGGCTCATCGGGACCAGCAGTGGAGAAAGTGCTGCCAACACTGCTCCGTGTGATGGAGGACTGGCCTCTGACCAGAAAGTGCACCTCTGATGGGGACAACGAGGACATTTTTGCCCTGGCTGTGAGTTTCTGGAACTGGCCTTTGCTCACCCCCAGGTCGCCTCTCCAGCAGCTCTCCATCCTCTCCACGCCTCAGGCGCTGGGCTGAAACCTGGGCTCGGGGCAGGCTCAGGGGGCACCAGGCCTTCTGCTCCCCTGCGTCTGCCCTTGGGCCCTGCCCCATGGACACCTCGGCACTGAGCCCTGCCTTGGGCTGCTTCTCTTGCAGGCAACTCTGGTGATCTGGGTGATTGTGCCTGAGTGCAACAGGGCGGTGATCCCTTATTCTGGGCGACTGTTTGTGGCACTGCTCTTCCATGTTGTCTTCACCACACAGCAGATGCCACCAGAGGAAGTTGATAACTTCTGGAGAGCATGCCGGGAGGAACACCGCCTTCCCAGCAAGCCCAACAGGTCCCAGTCCTCCTGTCCTTCCCGTGCCCTTGTGGCTAGCGCCAGTGCTCCCAGTGTGACCTGGGCTTTTCTCTGCACACAGGTTTGCAGTGCAGGCCATGAAGGCTCTGCTCGGCCGACTGCGGTGTGACAATGTGGTGGAGGCTATGGAGCGCAAGCGTGGCTGGGACATGCTGCTGTGTGCTGACACCCAGCACGATGCCGTGGGTCTGCTGGCCAGGTGAGACCCCCTTCTCCCCACTGCCCCCAGCATTTGTGCCCTGTGCCCCACACAGTCCCTGTGGTCCTGGGCCAGAGGGGCTCGTCACCAAAGGACGGCCAAGAAGAATGGAAAAGCCTGGGAGAGGAGGGTGCCCAGAAGGGGCTGCTTCTCAAAGTGCCCACATCCCCTCCAGGGATGCTGGGGAAAGACCAGACCTCTGTGAGTCAGTCCTGGGAGAGGTTTGGTCTCCCCACCTCAGGGCTTTGTGTCCTTTTCCCCCTTCCAGGGAGATGCGGTGTATCTTTATCCCCTTGTGTTCCCTCATTGCATCACATCTACTCAAGCAGCTCTGCAGGGAGGATCCGTGCTGGGATCTTCCCTTCTTGGCATTCCTTGTGGAGGTGAGCTTGTTGGCCAGCGCTGCCTCGCTGAGCTGCCTCCCAGCTCTCTGCCCTCTCGTAGCCACAGCTGCCAGGACGGTGCCCACGCCCTGTGCTGCTGCCTGGGCCCAGCCCTGTGCGGTTCTGGGCTCCTGCCGGCCGGGTCCCCTGTCACTGCCCTGTGCCTTTCAGGTCCTGCATTGCCTGGACATGACTAAATGTGCAGACAGCATACTGGAGATCATGTCAAGGCACCTGCAGAGCGAGTGCAGGCAGCGGCGTCACCTGGCGCTCAGAGGCCTCGTGGTGCTCAGCAAGGATCCCTCGATGGTGAGAAGGGGGCAGCGGCTGAAGCTGCGCTGGGCAAAGCAGCCCCTTGGGCTGGCAGGGCTTCAGGAGCTGAGGCAGCTGCTGCCAGCTCTCCTGCCTCACCTGCCCCGGTGCTTTGGGACAGGCCTTTGGCCTGCGGGCCCTGCAGCAGCAGGATGGGGCTGCAGAGCCAGGGCGGTGTTGGCCGTGCAGCCGTCCATGGCTTTCCAGCACAGCCTTGTGTTCCACACAGGCCAGAAGGATGTGCAGTCTGTCTCAAAACCTTGTGGAGCGGCTGGGGGATGCACATGGATATGATGTCAGCATGACCCTCTCTGTGCTCACAAGTATACTTGAGAACGAACACATCGTGATATCCAGCACCACCGCCCCGAAGCTGGCTGAGGCACTCCTGCCACTCTTTGACTGTGTAAGGCTCTGTGCCCCCAGCCACGCACACTGGCTGCTGCCCAGAAATTTTGTGGGTTTTCTGGCCTTCGGCCAGGTGGGCTTGGGGAAGTTGCTAATGAGGTATTTTCCTTTCTCCCAGGACGACATCCATATGCAGCTGCTCTCCCTAAACCTCTTCTTCAAGGTGATGGACATGGTAGCGAACAAGGGGAAAAAGCCCCTGAGGCGGATTGTGAGGCAGAGCCTGCTGCCTCTCTTCTTCCATTGCCATGATGAGAATAAGCGTGTGGCAAAGGTGAGATTTTTGAGTGATGCTGGTGCATCCTTGGAAGGGGTCTCTGATGTCTCCTGGCCTGGCCTCTCCCAGGCTCCAGCCTTCTGCTCCTGGCCTTGCCGCAGGGACAGAAGTCCTTTTCTTTGGGCTGTGGCGGCATCTCCACGTCTCTCCTGCTCTCCAGGCCTCTCGTGAACTGCTGCTTTGTGTAGCAAGGTTCCTGAAGAGAAGGAAGCTCAAGCGACTACTTAAGAGGGAGAAGATGTTGAAGTTCAGCAAATGCCTGGTAAGGACGGCCTGGAAGCCCCAGGCTCAGCCTGGAGAAGGCCCCTGAGCGCGGTGCTGGGTGTGTGGGCTGGCAGCTGTGCCCCTGCCCGGGGCTGCACCCAGAGGCCACGCGGGCTCTTCTCCAGGCTCCCGTGGGCCCCAGCCGGGTGCCGATGGAGCCCCGGCCCAGCGGGGCTGCGGGGCGGCCCCGCGGCTCCCCGGGCAGCAGCCGGCCCTCTGCCGCCTCCAGAGCCCAGCGCCAGCGGCTGCTGGCCGGGCCTCAGGGCTGTGCGGGCAGGGGAGGCCGGGGCAGGGCGCAGGGAGCGCCTGGCCCAGGGGCCGAGCCCGCGCCAACCCTTCCCTCCTGCCGCTCTCTCCAGCTGGAAGAGGACAGGAGCCGAGTGGCCGAGCACCTGCGCCGGGCCCTGCCCTACCTGCAGAGCCCACAGGAGCCCCTGCGAGAGGCGGCCGTCAGGTTCATGGGTGAGCCACGAGCCCGGGCTCCCTCCCTGCCCCGCCTCAGCTCGGCCCCAACCGTGGCTACTGCCCCAGCAGCGCCATCCGGGCCCGGCGCCGTGGAGCCCCGCCTGGCCTCGGCGCTGCTGCCGCCTTCCGGCAGCCGTGCCCTGGGGCGGCAGCGTGCGGCAAGGGCCCGGGCTGAGCCCTGCCGGGCCACCAGGGCGTGTGGCCACAGGGCTGGCAGCGCCGCTGGAAGGGAGCTGTGCCACTGGCAGCGCCGTGACAGCCTCTGTGTTCACAGGCACGGCCGGGGTGCTTCTGATGGGGCAGCAGGAAGAACTCCACACCCTCCGTCAGGGTGAGTGAAGGCAGCGGGCTGACAGCGGGGACTGGCGGGAGAGGTGCAATGCCTGGGCAGGGTGCTGCAATCCCTGTCCCGGCTGGGGTGGGCTTTGCTCCTTGTGTGGATGAGAGGTGGCGTGGGCAGAGCACAGCGAGATTTCAGGGTCTCGGAGAGGCGGACTCATGGCAGGCTGATCCAGTTGACACCCCCTTTTCTTGTGGCTATGGCAAGAGCTGGGTGTGATGGACCTCGCAGGAAGGTCTCCTAGGATTCCTACAGAGCCTGGCTCTAACTGGGGCTCTGCTCCTCTCTCTTCCAGCCCTTCAAGCCCTGAGGAGAGATGACAGCCCTTCCCAGACAAACATGGTATTTCAACATCTATTCAATGAAAGAGCTGCCGAACTGGCTCAGAAGAACCAGTGTCTGCATCAGGCCTCCAAATGCCATGGAAGATGAGACCACCTTGAGACCAGAAGAGACCAGCTGGAGCTCCAGGCACAGCGGATGATTGGCACGGCTGACCCTGTGGGAAACTTGCAGGGCTTCAGCCCTCTCCCTGCTTATAGATAGCTTCTTCCCTCCAGCCCTCAGATCCTGCCGATCCCATTTTTTCCCTCCCACCTCAGCCCTTGGTTTCATCGGCCATTAATAAACAGTTTGGCTTCTTCACTTTGCCTCCATCTCTGTGGAGATGAAGCGATGCAAATCCCGAGCCCTGGGGCACACGGGCCCCTGCTGCCGTCCTCTTCCATGCCATGGTTTGTGCACACACACAGAGGAACGAGGGCAGATCAGGCTGGAAAGGTGCCTGTGCTGAAATTCCACAACACTGTGGAGTTACAGATCTTGCTGAGCACCTTGGAGCCCCTAGAACTTTGGAAGAGCCAGCCTGAGTATGCTCTGAACCCAGCTGTGAGGGATTCCATGGCAAGCATCCACAGAGGGCAAAGGAGCTTGGAATGCTGGAGGTTTTCAAGAACAGCTTCCTGAAAGCACAGCAGTGCTCCATCCCTGCACAGGATGAGGAAGAGGGCAGAACCAGCGACCATCCGGGCTTAACAGGGAGCTTTGGGTGTGCCTGAGGGCAAAGGAAGCAGCAGCGCGGTGCCCGAGACTCGGACGCGCGACCGTGCCAGTGCCTGGAGCGCTGTCAGGCAGTGCCGGGATCCTGGGTGTGGTTCTGGTCCCCACAAGTGAGGAATGGCAGCCCCAGGCTCAGAGCCAGTCAGGAAGCCAACCAAGTGAGCCCACAGGGAGGGCGCCCTTCCAGTTTCTCTGGGCCATGGCCGCAAAACAGCCCCTGCTGCTTCTTCCTCCGCCTGTGTTTGGGGTGTGCTGGTGGCAGAGGCAGCCAGGTTGGGCTCTGCCTTCCAAAGCCTGTTGGGAGCAGGCATGAAAAGCACTGCGTGCTGGAAGGTGCTGGCAAGAGCGTCCTGTGGGAACAGGGCTCTGGGCTCTGGCCGGGACCAGCCTGGTTTTGGTGCCGTGAGTGCAGGCAGGAGTTGAGGCAGCTGAAGAGGCAGCGGGCAGCTCATGTTTGTAGAGGGCCTGAGGCTGCACGTCTGAGCCTCCACCTGGAAACACACTTGGGGGAATATGAGCTAGAGCTGGAGTGCCTGTCCTGAAAGGACCTGAAGTCTTTCAGCCTTGCCAGCGTTTCTTGAGGGTGTGTTGGTGTTCCCCAGAAAAGCTGCACGTTTGGGGAAACGCCTTTGGAGGAAAGGGGCTTGCTTCTCAAGGAAAGTGCTTCCCAGGGAGCTCCCAGTGAGGTAGGTGCGAGTATCCCCCTTTGGCTCTCTGTGCTCCTTTCAGTCCTTGAAGGCCCATTGCACTTGGCAGAGGGGCAGGAAGAAGGCTGTGAAGAGCAGGTTTGGCATCCACCTGGACCTGCCGAGACCAAGCCAAGCACCTGCAGCAGGATGTGTTACCCCCCTTTGGACAGAGGTGCGAGCAGAACCGTCTCTGTCCCGCTGTGAGCCCCAAAGCTCTCTGTGGGAGCTGTGAATGAAAAGGCTTTTACACACACCCTTTTTCACATCTTCCCTGTCTGCTGTTGTCCCAGATGGAAAAAAGCAAGATGTATTCTATTTGCCATCTGTATGGCAGTTGTCTTGTGTGAAGTGGGCAGTTGTTCCTTATCTCTTCCACAATCAATCCTCCCTCTGGAAAGACATCTGCTGATAGTGGGCCACTGCAAGACTGAAAAGAACTGTAACATGCCATTGTGAGATGCTCCGCCCAGAGGGAGGAGCCAAGCATCCCTACCTGCATGTATGGTCTTGAACTTCTGGCCCAGGAGCACAGCTATTTCTGCGCTGGATTTTCCCAGAGGAACAGCTGCCTCTTCCACTGCCTCTTCAGAGGAAGACTGCACCCTTTTCCACAAGATCACTTCTCCAACAGAACCACACCTGACACTCCGGGAGGACTGCAGCCACAATTCCAATTGGACTGCTACCAACACCCTGTCCACCAGGGTGTCAGGTTGTATTCTGACTCTGTCTGTGTTGTTTTAGTTCACTGCATTGTTTATTTTATCTGTTATTTTCTTCCCTAATAAAGAACTGGTATTCCTGCTCCCATATTTTTGCCTGGGAGTCCCCCTTAATTTCAAACTTAGAGCAATTCAGAGGGAAGAGGTCTACATTTTTCCATTTCAGGGGAGGTTCCTGCCTTCCTTAGCAGACACCTGTCTTTCCAAACCAAGACAGCTGGGTTTCAACTCTTGGCAATATGCATTTGCCTCCTTCTTGGAGGGAGCTGCTGTGGCCCAGGGCCAGCACAGAGCTGGGCTGGGTGGGCCAGGCAGCGTGGAGAGTCTTGGCTGATCTTGGTGTGTGCCTGGCCTCAGAAAGGCTTGGAAGGTTTGCCTCCCAAAGTGTCCTGCTCATTGGCTCTCCCTGTGCATCTTGGAGAGCACAAGGTGGGCATTTCTGGCAGCTGGGCATCAGCAGGCCTTACAATGGGGGCGTGTTGTGGAGCGAGCCCAGCTGAGGTACCCTGAGAGGAGCCCAGTGCTCCTTGCTCCTCTCTGCTGACACGGGAGCGTCTGTCTGCTTTCGGGATGGCCCTGGCTGCGTGAGGGGTGCTACGTGGACACGAGACAGCCGGTCCTGTCCCGCTGGGTCCCAGCAGTGCCTCGCAGCAGTCCTGCATCCACGTCAGGATGCTGGCCAAGAGAGGTCCTGGCAGCTGAGGCAGCTGATTTTAAGCTTGTGCAGATACACACAGGGGATGGCCAACAGTGTTCCCTCAGGGTACAGCAGTCCTGAGGGGCCTCCCCAGAGCTGCCTGATGCCGCCCACTCCCTGTGGCACCAGTTGCTTTCCTGTGGAATGTTCTACCTGCCCCAAGAGCACAGAGGGAGCTGGAAAAAGAGCTTGCCAGGCTGCTCTCAATCCTTTACCAGCAGCCCTGGCTGAGTGGAGAAGTCCGAGCTGAGTGCAGATGTGCCAATGGAAAAGCCGTGCACGGGAAGGCTCGGTGGGAAGGATGAGCCAGGATCCATAGGCCTGGCAGCCTGAGCTTGCTGCCAGGGAAGGCCTCGGAGCAGATCCTCCGGAGTGCCATCCCACGGCACATGCAGGGAACCAGGGGGTCTGCTGGATGGTGGGAAAGCTTTGAGGAGGGACGGGGACAGCTGGGGGTCCTGGCGGGCTGTTGAGGGCTTCTCTGCGGGTGTTTGCGGGGGGTTGGTTTTGGGGGACGTGTTGGGGAAGGAGTTGTCTGGAAGGTGAGAGGTCTAGGCTGGAAACTGAGTCAGCTTGAAGGCAGCATTTGTGGTTTAGCACAGCTTTGCTTATGGAGGGCGGAAGGAATATCTGTGACTATTTCCGTTCATGGTCCTGATTCTCCTGCAGGGAACAAGATGGGAGAACTGTACTTTATTGGCCACTTAGGTATCTGACTTTCATTCCTTGAGAGCTTTTATTCCTTAAGAGAATGATGATATTATCATCCCTTCTTTGAAAACCATTTGCACACCAAAGAATGGTCTTGTTTTTGCCTCCGTGTAGTGTTATGTTTTGCAAAGTGACTTTCAATGGAATGTGTTACGGCAAATGAGTTGCTGCTTTTAGATGGGAACAAACTTCCAAATCATTCACATTCCCCAGCAATGGCTATTAATTTGAGAAGTTTGCAGATTTTGGAACTACTCCAGTGGCCCAATGAGAAGTAAAGCCTTCCTGAATTGAGGATTCTTAAGTGGCCTGATCCCGCAGAGCAGGGCAGGGTTTGCTGATGGTTTGAGCTGCTCCTAAAGATCCTGTTGGGCTGTCTCAGACACCTGGGGCCAGGGATTCCTTCCCAACTGGGCCACTTTGGGTGGGCTGGGGGCGGCCCCAGGGCAGGTGGCAGTGTGTGCAAGGGCCCTTTGTGACACGCTGCAGCATGGTCACCATGGCATGGAACAGGACAGGGTGTCCAAGGGCCCTCCCTTTGTGACACGTGGGGACATAGGAGCTGGCGGTGACAAGAGCACGCCACAGTGCTCGGAGCACACATCAGGATAGGACAGAACCGAGCAGTGCTGTGAGGAGCCCCCGCACAGTGCACTCGTTCGTGTCTGACACAGAAAATTTCCAAGGCGTTATTCCTGCAGCTGACCTCGCGGCCAGACTGTGGGACTTGGTGACCGGAATCACTTACGAGGAGTCTCCTGTCATTGTGGCAGGAGCCCTCCAGACCAGAGTGCAGGACTTGCTGTCCTGCAGCCTTGCTGAGGCTCCTCTGTCTCAGGTGCCTTCAAGGCACAACTGCAATTGTTGACTTGGATATATCCTGAGGCATCTCTCTAGAAGGTGCCTTCAAGGCTAGAGGGTGGAATGGCGGGCAGATTTCTCAGGCTGTGCAAAGTGTTCAGGGGGGAAGAAAAGGAAGGCCCTGGAGCTGCCCCAGCACAACAGCCTGAAGAGCCAGAGCAGATCCAAACACTGCAGGATGGTGAGTGGCAGAGTGGGGCTATAGGGCTGATGCCTGCAGCCAGCTTGACCTCATCCCATCCCATCCCATCCCATCCCATCCCATCCCATCCCATCCCATCCCATCCCATCCCATCCCATCCCCTGGGGACATGCCCATGGACAGGACGGAAGTGGGGCCGGGCAGACACCCTGCAGTGGCCGTGCTCCATCCCCTGGGGCATCCCGGGACTGTCCCTGCTTGGGGAGCGCGGGGCTGGGCTGTGTTCTCCGGCCTCTCCCGCAGCCCCTCAGCTCTGGCTGCGCTCGCTCTTTGCCAGGTGCAGCCCTGGACCCGACACAAGAGCAGGAACCCAGCCGTGGCCGCTTCCGCAGAAGCCTGAAGGTACCAGCAGCCATCCCCACCTGGGCTGGGCCTGCTGTCACTGCTCAGCCGAGCACCACGCTTGGAGCACTCCATGGAACACTCCGAGCTTCCCTGTCCTTTGTTCTCCTGCAGATGTTCCGGAAGTTCCTGCGCATTCGGCGGAGAAAGACCGGCAGCACAGCAGCTGAGGGCCCAGCCAAGCCTGACTCGGGGCTGACCGAGCTCCAGGCTGAGCCTGATGTCAGCCCGGATTCGGCTGAGCGCTCAGAAGACTCTGACGCCTCAGCGACTGAAACCTGGGCAAAGGCTCTTCTCATGTTAATGACTGAGGATGTGGCCATCACAAACAGCGACAATGAAGAGACTCAGGGCATCACAAATACTGACACCACGCCTGCTCCCGCTATGATTCATGCTCCCACTATGGATTTCTTCGAGGAGAGTGATGTTCCTTCTCAGCAGCAGGTAAGCAGCCTGGGGCCAGGCCTGGAGGCCTCCCAGGACTGTGTGTCCCCTCAAGCCATGGTAACCGGGCCCACTCAGCCTTTGAGGCCAGCACAGTGTGGTGGGAAGGGAAGCACTTCTTGCGGGAAGCTGGAGAAGTTGCTCCCTTGGACAGTGCTCCAAGTCTTCCCCATGCCTCCTCCAGGTGCCAGCCAAGGTGAAGAACATCCACCAGAGGCTGGTGTCCCACGTCTCTGTGGATGCCAGGCTGCAAATTGACCTTGTGAGGCTGGCTGAAGAACACCCTGCTGACGTGGTGCTGACCCTCCTGCGCTGTGCCCCAACGTGTGACAGGTACAGGGCCCACGAGCCTGGAGAGCTCAGGGCTCAGCAGCCTTTAGGGCCCGTGGCCCTGCACAGCCTGTCCCATGGGGTCTGCCAGACAGGCAGAGAGGCCCAGGACCCTCGGGCCCCTCTGTTTCCTGAGCCTGCTGCCACTGCTCCTTCCCTGCCCTTCAGGGCTCCAGGGCTCTGTCACCTGGGCCCCCACAGCTGCACAGGGCATGGTGCTGTGACTGACATGGCCCTGACACAGAGCTCTGATCCCACAGAGCTGCTGCAGTGCTGTGGAGAGCCATAGGCTCATCGGGACCAGCAGTGGAGAAAGTGCTGCCAACACTGCTCCGTGTGATGGAGGACTGGCCTCTGACCAGAAAGTGCACCTCTGATGGGGACAACGAGGACATTTTTGCCCTGGCTGTGAGTTTCTGGAACTGGCCTTTGCTCACCCCCAGGTCGCCTCTCCAGCAGCTCTCCATCCTCTCCACGCCTCAGGCGCTGGGCTGAAACCTGGGCTCGGGGCAGGCTCAGGGGGCACCAGGCCTTCTGCTCCCCTGCGTCTGCCCTTGGGCCCTGCCCCATGGACACCTCGGCACTGAGCCCTGCCTTGGGCTGCTTCTCTTGCAGGCAACTCTGGTGATCTGGGTGATTGTGCCTGAGTGCAACAGGGCGGTGATCCCTTATTCTGGGCGACTGTTTGTGGCACTGCTCTTCCATGTTGTCTTCACCACACAGCAGATGCCACCAGAGGAAGTTGATAACTTCTGGAGAGCATGCCGGGAGGAACACCGCCTTCCCAGCAAGCCCAACAGGTCCCAGTCCTCCTGTCCTTCCCGTGCCCTTGTGGCTAGCGCCAGTGCTCCCAGTGTGACCTGGGCTTTTCTCTGCACACAGGTTTGCAGTGCAGGCCATGAAGGCTCTGCTCGGCCGACTGCGGTGTGACAATGTGGTGGAGGCTATGGAGCGCAAGCGTGGCTGGGACATGCTGCTGTGTGCTGACACCCAGCACGATGCCGTGGGTCTGCTGGCCAGGTGAGACCCCCTTCTCCCCACTGCCCCCAGCATTTGTGCCCTGTGCCCCACACAGTCCCTGTGGTCCTGGGCCAGAGGGGCTCGTCACCAAAGGACGGCCAAGAAGAATGGAAAAGGCTGGGAGAGGAGGGTGCCCAGAAGGGGCTGCTTCTCAAAGTGCCCACATCCCCTCCAGGGATGCTGGGGAAAGACCAGACCTCTGTGAGTCAGTCCTGGGAGAGGTTTGGTCTCCCCACCTCAGGGCTTTGTGTCCTTTTCCCCCTTCCAGGGAGATGCGGTGTATCTTTATCCCCTTGTGTTCCCTCATTGCATCACATCTACTCAAGCAGCTCTGCAGGGAGGATCCGTGCTGGGATCTTCCCTTCTTGGCATTCCTTGTGGAGGTGAGCTTGTTGGCCAGCGCTGCCTCGCTGAGCTGCCTCCCAGCTCTCTGCCCTCTCGTAGCCACAGCTGCCAGGACGGTGCCCACGCCCTGTGCTGCTGCCTGGGCCCAGCCCTGTGCGGTTCTGGGCTCCTGCCGGCCGGGTCCCCTGTCACTGCCCTGTGCCTTTCAGGTCCTGCATTGCCTGGACATGACTAAATGTGCAGACAGCATACTGGAGATCATGTCAAGGCACCTGCAGAGCGAGTGCAGGCAGCGGCGTCACCTGGCGCTCAGAGGCCTCGTGGTGCTCAGCAAGGATCCCTCGATGGTGAGAAGGGGGCAGCGGCTGAAGCTGCGCTGGGCAAAGCAGCCCCTTGGGCTGGCAGGGCTTCAGGAGCTGAGGCAGCTGCTGCCAGCTCTCCTGCCTCACCTGCCCCGGTGCTTTGGGACAGGCCTTTGGCCTGCGGGCCCTGCAGCAGCAGGATGGGGCTGCAGAGCCAGGGCGGTGTTGGCCGTGCAGCCGTCCATGGCTTTCCAGCACAGCCTTGTGTTCCACACAGGCCAGAAGGATGTGCAGTCTGTCTCAAAACCTTGTGGAGCGGCTGGGGGATGCACATGGATATGATGTCAGCATGACCCTCTCTGTGCTCACAAGTATACTTGAGAACGAACACATCGTGATATCCAGCACCACCGCCCCGAAGCTGGCTGAGGCACTCCTGCCACTCTTTGACTGTGTAAGGCTCTGTGCCCCCAGCCACGCACACTGGCTGCTGCCCAGAAATTTTGTGGGTTTTCTGGCCTTCGGCCAGGTGGGCTTGGGGAAGTTGCTAATGAGGTATTTTCCTTTCTCCCAGGACGACATCCATATGCAGCTGCTCTCCCTAAACCTCTTCTTCAAGGTGATGGACATGGTAGCGAACAAGGGGAAAAAGCCCCTGAGGCGGATTGTGAGGCAGAGCCTGCTGCCTCTCTTCTTCCATTGCCATGATGAGAATAAGCGTGTGGCAAAGGTGAGATTTTGAGTGATGCTGGTGCATCCTTGGAAGGGGTCTCTGATGTCTCCTGGCCTGGCCTCTCCCAGGCTCCAGCCTTCTGCTCCTGGCCTTGCCGCAGGGACAGAAGTCCTTTTCTTTGGGCTGTGGCGGCATCTCCACGTCTCTCCTGCTCTCCAGGCCTCTCGTGAACTGCTGCTTTGTGTAGCAAGGTTCCTGAAGAGAAGGAAGCTCAAGCGACTACTTAAGAGGGAGAAGATGTTGAAGTTCAGCAAATGCCTGGTAAGGACGGCCTGGAAGCCCCAGGCTCAGCCTGGAGAAGGCCCCTGAGCGCGGTGCTGGGTGTGTGGGCTGGCAGCTGTGCCCCTGCCCGGGGCTGCACCCAGAGGCCACGCGGGCTCTTCTCCAGGCTCCCGTGGGCCCCAGCCGGGTGCCGATGGAGCCCCGGCCCAGCGGGGCTGCGGGGCGGCCCCGCGGCTCCCCGGGCAGCAGCCGGCCCTCTGCCGCCTCCAGAGCCCAGCGCCAGCGGCTGCTGGCCGGGCCTCAGGGCTGTGCGGGCAGGGGAGGCCGGGGCAGGGCGCAGGGAGCGCCTGGCCCAGGGGCCGAGCCCGCGCCAACCCTTCCCTCCTGCCGCTCTCTCCAGCTGGAAGAGGACAGGAGCCGAGTGGCCGAGCACCTGCGCCGGGCCCTGCCCTACCTGCAGAGCCCACAGGAGCCCCTGCGAGAGGCGGCCGTCAGGTTCATGGGTGAGCCACGAGCCCGGGCTCCCTCCCTGCCCCGCCTCAGCTCGGCCCCAACCGTGGCTACTGCCCCAGCAGCGCCATCCGGGCCCGGCGCCGTGGAGCCCCGCCTGGCCTCGGCGCTGCTGCCGCCTTCCGGCAGCCGTGCCCTGGGGCGGCAGCGTGCGGCAAGGGCCCGGGCTGAGCCCTGCCGGGCCACCAGGGCGTGTGGCCACAGGGCTGGCAGCGCCGCTGGAAGGGAGCTGTGCCACTGGCAGCGCCGTGACAGCCTCTGTGTTCACAGGCACGGCCGGGGTGCTTCTGATGGGGCAGCAGGAAGAACTCCACACCCTCCGTCAGGGTGAGTGAAGGCAGCGGGCTGACAGCGGGGACTGGCGGGAGAGGTGCAATGCCTGGGCAGGGTGCTGCAATCCCTGTCCCGGCTGGGGTGGGCTTTGCTCCTTGTGTGGATGAGAGGTGGCGTGGGCAGAGCACAGCGAGATTTCAGGGTCTCGGAGAGGCGGACTCATGGCAGGCTGATCCAGTTGACACCCCCTTTTCTTGTGGCTATGGCAAGAGCTGGGTGTGATGGACCTCGCAGGAAGGTCTCCTAGGATTCCTACAGAGCCTGGCTCTAACTGGGGCTCTGCTCCTCTCTCTTCCAGCCCTTCAAGCCCTGAGGAGAGATGACAGCCCTTCCCAGACAAACATGGTATTTCAACATCTATTCAATGAAAGAGCTGCCGAACTGGCTCAGAAGAACCAGTGTCTGCATCAGGCCTCCAAATGCCATGGAAGATGAGACCACCTTGAGACCAGAAGAGACCAGCTGGAGCTCCAGGCACAGCGGATGATTGGCACGGCTGACCCTGTGGGAAACTTGCAGGGCTTCAGCCCTCTCCCTGCTTATAGATAGCTTCTTCCCTCCAGCCCTCAGATCCTGCCGATCCCATTTTTTCCCTCCCACCTCAGCCCTTGGTTTCATCGGCCATTAATAAACAGTTTGGCTTCTTCACTTTGCCTCCATCTCTGTGGAGATGAAGCGATGCAAATCCCGAGCCCTGGGGCACACGGGCCCCTGCTGCCGTCCTCTTCCATGCCATGGTTTGTGCACACACACAGAGGAACGAGGGCAGATCAGGCTGGAAAGGTGCCTGTGCTGAAATTCCACAACACTGTGGAGTTACAGATCTTGCTGAGCACCTTGGAGCCCCTAGAACTTTGGAAGAGCCAGCCTGAGTATGCTCTGAACCCAGCTGTGAGGGATTCCATGGCAAGCATCCACAGAGGGCAAAGGAGCTTGGAATGCTGGAGGTTTTCAAGAACAGCTTCCTGAAAGCACAGCAGTGCTCCATCCCTGCACAGGATGAGGAAGAGGGCAGAACCAGCGACCATCCGGGCTTAACAGGGAGCTTTGGGTGTGCCTGAGGGCAAAGGAAGCAGCAGCGCGGTGCCCGAGACTCGGACGCGCGACCGTGCCAGTGCCTGGAGCGCTGTCAGGCAGTGCCGGGATCCTGGGTGTGGTTCTGGTCCCCACAAGTGAGGAATGGCAGCCCCAGGCTCAGAGCCAGTCAGGAAGCCAACCAAGTGAGCCCACAGGGAGGGCGCCCTTCCAGTTTCTCTGGGCCATGGCCGCAAAACAGCCCCTGCTGCTTCTTCCTCCGCCTGTGTTTGGGGTGTGCTGGTGGCAGAGGCAGCCAGGTTGGGCTCTGCCTTCCAAAGCCTGTTGGGAGCAGGCATGAAAAGCACTGCGTGCTGGAAGGTGCTGGCAAGAGCGTCCTGTGGGAACAGGGCTCTGGGCTCTGGCCGGGACCAGCCTGGTTTTGGTGCCGTGAGTGCAGGCAGGAGTTGAGGCAGCTGAAGAGGCAGCGGGCAGCTCATGTTTGTAGAGGGCCTGAGGCTGCACGTCCGAGCCTCCACCTGGAAACACACTTGGGGGAATACGAGCTAGAGCTGGAGTGCCTGTCCTGAAAGGACCTGAAGTCTTTCAGCCTTGCCAGCGTTTCTTGAGGGTGTGTTGGTGTTCCCCAGAAAAGCTGCACGTTTGGGGAAACGCCTTTGGAGGAAAGGGGCTTGCTTCTCAAGGAAAGTGCTTCCCAGGGAGCTCCCAGTGAGGTAGGTGCGAGTATCCCCCTTTGGCTCTCTGTGCTCCTTTCAGTCCTTGAAGGCCCATTGCACTTGGCAGAGGGGCAGGAAGAAGGCTGTGAAGAGCAGGTTTGGCATCCACCTGGACCTGCCGAGACCAAGCCAAGCACCTGCAGCAGGATGTGTTACCCCCCTTTGGACAGAGGTGCGAGCAGAACCGTCTCTGTCCCGCTGTGAGCCCCAAAGCTCTCTGTGGGAGCTGTGAATGAAAAGGCTTTTACACACACCCTTTTTCACATCTTCCCTGTCTACTGTTGTCCCAGATGGAAAAAAGCAAGATGTATTCTATTTGCCATCTGTATGGCAGTTGTCTTGTGTGAAGTGGGCAGTTGTTCCTTATCTCTTCCACAATCAATCCTCCCTCTGGAAAGACATCTGCTGATAGTGGGCCACTGCAAGACTGAAAAGAACTGTAACATGCCATTGTGAGATGCTCCGCCCAGAGGGAGGAGCCAAGCATCCCTACCTGCATGTATGGTCTTGAACTTCTGGCCCAGGAGCACAGCTATTTCTGCGCTGGATTTTCCCAGAGGAACAGCTGCCTCTTCCACTGCCTCTTCAGAGGAAGACTGCACCCTTTTCCACAAGATCACTTCTCCAACAGAACCACACCTGACACTCCGGGAGGACTGCAGCCACAATTCCAATTGGACTGCTACCAACACCCTGTCCACCAGGGTGTCAGGTTGTATTCTGACTCTGTCTGTGTTGTTTTAGTTCACTGCATTGTTTATTTTATCTGTTATTTTCTTCCCTAATAAAGAACTGGTATTCCTGCTCCCATATTTTTGCCTGGGAGTCCCCCTTAATTTCAAACTTAGAGCAATTCAGAGGGAAGAGGTCTACATTTTTCCATTTCAGGGGAGGTTCCTGCCTTCCTTAGCAGACACCTGTCTTTCCAAACCAAGACAGCTGGGTTTCAACTCTTGGCAATATGCATTTGCCTCCTGCTTGGAGGGAGCTGCTGTGGCCCAGGGCCAGCACAGAGCTGGGCTGGGTGGGCCAGGCAGTGTGGAGAGTCTTGGCTGATCTTGGTGCGTGCCTGGCCTCAGAAAGGCTTGGAAGGTTTGCCTCCCAAAGTGTCCTGCTCATTGGCTCTCCCTGTGCATCTTGGAGAGCACAAGGTGGGCATTTCTGGCAGCTGGGCATCAGCAGGCCTTACAATGGGGGCGTGTTGTGGAGCGAGCCCAGCTGAGGTACCCTGAGAGGAGCCCAGTGCTCCTTGCTCCTCTTTGCTGACACGGGAGCGTCTGTCTGCTTTCGGGATGGCCCTGGCTGCGTGAGGGGTGCTACGTGGACACGAGACAGCCGGTCCTGTCCCGCTGGGTCCCAGCAGTGCCTCGCAGCAGTCCTGCATCCACGTCAGGATGCTGGCCAAGAGAGGCCCTGGCAGCTGAGGCAGCTGATTTTAAGCTTGTGCAGATACACACAGGGGATGGCCAACAGTGTTCCCTCAGGGTACAGCAGTCCTGAGGGGCCTCCCCAGAGCTGCCTGATGCCGCCCACTCCCTGTGGCACCAGTTGCTTTCCTGTGGAATGTTCTACCTGCCCCAAGAGCACAGAGGGAGCTGGAAAAAGAGCTTGCCAGGCTGCTCTCAATCCTTTACCAGCAGCCCTGGCTGAGTGGAGAAGTCCGAGCTGAGCGCAGATGTGCCAATGGAAAAGCCGTGCACAGGAAGGCTCGGTGGGAAGGATGAGCCAAGATCCATAGGCCTGGCAGCCTGAGCTTGCTGCCAGGGAAGGCCTCGGAGCAGATCCTCCGGAGTGCCATCCCACGGCACATGCAGGGAACCAGGGGGTCTGCTGGATGGTGGGAAAGCTTTGAGGAGGGACGGGGACAGCTGGGGGTCCTGGCGGGCTGTTGAGGGCTTCTCTGCGGGTGTTTGCGGGGGGTTGGTGTTGGGGAGCGTGTTGGGGAAGGAGTTGTCTGGAAGGTGAGAGGTCTAGGCTGGAAACTGAGTCAGCTTGAAGGCAGCATTTGTGGTTTAGCACAGCTTTGCTTATGGAGGGCGGAAGGAATATCTGTGACTATTTCCGTTCATGGTCCTGATTCTCCTGCAGGGAACAAGATGGGAGAACTGTACTTTATTGGCCACTTAGGTATCTGACTTTCATTCCTTGAGAGCTTTTATTCCTTAAGAGAATGATGATATTATCATCCCTTCTTTGAAAACCATTTGCACACCAAAGAATGGTCTTGTTTTTGCCTCCGTGTAGTGTTATGTTTTGCAAAGTGACTTTCAATGGAATGTGTTACGGCAAATGAGTTGCTGCTTTTAGATGGGAACAAACTTCCAAATCATTCACATTCCCCAGCAATGGCTATTAATTTGAGAAGTTTGCAGATTTTGGAACTACTCCAGTGGCCCAATGAGAAGTAAAGCCTTCCTGAATTGAGGATTCTTAAGTGGCCTGATCCCGCAGAGCAGGGCAGGGTTTGCTGATGGTTTGAGCTGCTCCTAAAGATCCTGTTGGGCTGTCTCAGACACCTGGGGCCAGGGATTCCTTCCCAACTGGGCCACTTTGGGTGGGCTGGGGGCGGCCCCAGGGCAGGTGGCAGTGTGTGCAAGGGCCCTTTGTGACACGCTGCAGCATGGTCACCATGGCATGGAACAGGACAGGGTGTCCAAGGGCCCTCCCTTTGTGACACGTGGGGACATAGGAGCTGGCGGTGACAAGAGCACGCCACAGTGCTCGGAGCACACATCAGGATAGGACAGAACCGAGCAGTGCTGTGAGGAGCCCCCGCACAGTGCACTCGTTCGTGTCTGACACAGAAAATTTCCAAGGCGTTATTCCTGCAGCTGACCTCGCGGCCAGACTGTGGGACTTGGTGACCGGAATCACTTACGAGGAGTCTCCTGTCATTGTGGCAGGAGCCCTCCAGACCAGAGTGCAGGACTTGCTGTCCTGCAGCCTTGCTGAGGCTCCTCTGTCTCAGGTGCCTTCAAGGCACAACTGCAATTGTTGACTTGGATATATCCTGAGGCATCTCTCTAGAAGGTGCCTTCAAGGCTAGAGGGTGGAATGGCGGGCAGATTTCTCAGGCTGTGCAAAGTGTTCAGGGGGGAAGAAAAGGAAGGCCCTGGAGCTGCCCCAGCACAACAGCCTGAAGAGCCAGAGCAGATCCAAACACTGCAGGATGGTGAGTGGCAGAGTGGGGCTATAGGGCTGATGCCTGCAGCCAGCTTGACCTCATCCCATCCCATCCCATCCCATCCCATCCCATCCCATCCCATCCCATCCCATCCCATCCCATCCCATCCCATCCCCTGGGGACATGCCCATGGACAGGACGGAAGTGGGGCCGGGCAGACACCCTGCAGTGGCCGTGCTCCATCCCCTGGGGCATCCCGGGACTGTCCCTGCTTGGGGAGCGCGGGGCTGGGCTGTGTTCTCCGGCCTCTCCCGCAGCCCCTCAGCTCTGGCTGCGCTCGCTCTTTGCCAGGTGCAGCCCTGGACCCGACACAAGAGCAGGAACCCAGCCGTGGCCGCTTCCGCAGAAGCCTGAAGGTACCAGCAGCCATCCCCACCTGGGCTAGGCCTGCTGTCACTGCTCAGCCGAGCACCACGCTTGGAGCACTCCATGGAACACTCCGAGCTTCCCTGTCCTTTGTTCTCCTGCAGATGTTCCGGAAGTTCCTGCGCATTCGGCGGAGAAAGACCGGCAGCACAGCAGCTGAGGGCCCAGCCAAGCCTGACTCGGGGCTGACCGAGCTCCAGGCTGAGCCTGATGTCAGCCCGGATTCGGCTGAGCGCTCAGAAGACTCTGACGCCTCAGCGACTGAAACCTGGGCAAAGGCTCTTCTCATGTTAATGACTGAGGATGTGGCCATCACAAACAGCGACAATGAAGAGACTCAGGGCATCACAAATACTGACACCACGCCTGCTCCCGCTATGATTCATGCTCCCACTATGGATTTCTTCGAGGAGAGTGATGTTCCTTCTCAGCAGCAGGTAAGCAGCCTGGGGCCAGGCCTGGAGGCCTCCCAGGACTGTGTGTCCCCTCAAGCCATGGTAACCGGGCCCACTCAGCCTTTGAGGCCAGCACAGTGTGGTGGGAAGGGAAGCACTTCTTGCGGGAAGCTGGAGAAGTTGCTCCCTTGGACAGTGCTCCAAGTCTTCCCCATGCCTCCTCCAGGTGCCAGCCAAGGTGAAGAACATCCACCAGAGGCTGGTGTCCCACGTCTCTGTGGATGCCAGGCTGCAAATTGACCTTGTGAGGCTGGCTGAAGAACACCCTGCTGACGTGGTGCTGACCCTCCTGCGCTGTGCCCCAACGTGTGACAGGTACAGGGCCCACGAGCCTGGAGAGCTCAGGGCTCAGCAGCCTTTAGGGCCCGTGGCCCTGCACAGCCTGTCCCATGGGGTCTGCCAGACAGGCAGAGAGGCCCAGGACCCTCGGGCCCCTCTGTTTCCTGAGCCTGCTGCCACTGCTCCTTCCCTGCCCTTCAGGGCTCCAGGGCTCTGTCACCTGGGCCCCCACAGCTGCACAGGGCATGGTGCTGTGACTGACATGGCCCTGACACAGAGCTCTGATCCCACAGAGCTGCTGCAGTGCTGTGGAGAGCCATAGGCTCATCGGGACCAGCAGTGGAGAAAGTGCTGCCAACACTGCTCCGTGTGATGGAGGACTGGCCTCTGACCAGAAAGTGCACCTCTGATGGGGACAACGAGGACATTTTTGCCCTGGCTGTGAGTTTCTGGAACTGGCCTTTGCTCACCCCCAGGTCGCCTCTCCAGCAGCTCTCCATCCTCTCCACGCCTCAGGCGCTGGGCTGAAACCTGGGCTCGGGGCAGGCTCAGGGGGCACCAGGCCTTCTGCTCCCCTGCGTCTGCCCTTGGGCCCTGCCCCATGGACACCTCGGCACTGAGCCCTGCCTTGGGCTGCTTCTCTTGCAGGCAACTCTGGTGATCTGGGTGATTGTGCCTGAGTGCAACAGGGCGGTGATCCCTTATTCTGGGCGACTGTTTGTGGCACTGCTCTTCCATGTTGTCTTCACCACACAGCAGATGCCACCAGAGGAAGTTGATAACTTCTGGAGAGCATGCCGGGAGGAACACCGCCTTCCCAGCAAGCCCAACAGGTCCCAGTCCTCCTGTCCTTCCCGTGCCCTTGTGGCTAGCGCCAGTGCTCCCAGTGTGACCTGGGCTTTTCTCTGCACACAGGTTTGCAGTGCAGGCCATGAAGGCTCTGCTCGGCCGACTGCGGTGTGACAATGTGGTGGAGGCTATGGAGCGCAAGCGTGGCTGGGACATGCTGCTGTGTGCTGACACCCAGCACGATGCCGTGGGTCTGCTTGCCAGGTGAGACCCCCTTCTCCCCACTGCCCCCAGCATTTGTGCCCTGTGCCCCACACAGTCCCTGTGGTCCTGGGCCAGAGGGGCTTGTCACCAAAGGACGGCCAAGAAGAATGGAAAAGGCTGGGAGAGGAGGGTGCCCAGAAGGGGCTGCTTCTCAAAGTGCCCACATCCCCTCCAGGGATGCTGGGGAAAGACCAGACCTCTGTGAGTCAGTCCTGGGAGAGGTTTGGTCTCCCCACCTCAGGGCTTTGTGTCCTTTTCCCCCTTCCAGGGAGATGCGGTGTATCTTTATCCCCTTGTGTTCCCTCATTGCATCACATCTACTCAAGCAGCTCTGCAGGGAGGATCCGTGCTGGGATCTTCCCTTCTTGGCATTCCTTGTGGAGGTGAGCTTGTTGGCCAGCGCTGCCTCGCTGAGCTGCCTCCCAGCTCTCTGCCCTCTCGTAGCCACAGCTGCCAGGACGGTGCCCACGCCCTGTGCTGCTGCCTGGGCCCAGCCCTGTGCGGTTCTGGGCTCCTGCCGGCCGGGTCCCCTGTCACTGCCCTGTGCCTTTCAGGTCCTGCATTGCCTGGACATGACTAAATGTGCAGACAGCATACTGGAGATCATGTCAAGGCACCTGCAGAGCGAGTGCAGGCAGCGGCGTCACCTGGCGCTCAGAGGCCTCGTGGTGCTCAGCAAGGATCCCTCGATGGTGAGAAGGGGGCAGCGGCTGAAGCTGCGCTGGGCAAAGCAGCCCCTTGGGCTGGCAGGGCTTCAGGAGCTGAGGCAGCTGCTGCCAGCTCTCCTGCCTCACCTGCCCCGGTGCTTTGGGACAGGCCTTTGGCCTGCGGGCCCTGCAGCAGCAGGATGGGGCTGCAGAGCCAGGGCGGTGTTGGCCGTGCAGCCGTCCATGGCTTTCCAGCACAGCCTTGTGTTCCACACAGGCCAGAAGGATGTGCAGTCTGTCTCAAAACCTTGTGGAGCGGCTGGGGGATGCACATGGATATGATGTCAGCATGACCCTCTCTGTGCTCACAAGTATACTTGAGAACGAACACATCGTGATATCCAGCACCACCGCCCCGAAGCTGGCTGAGGCACTCCTGCCACTCTTTGACTGTGTAAGGCTCTGTGCCCCCAGCCACGCACACTGGCTGCTGCCCAGAAATTTTGTGGGTTTTCTGGCCTTCGGCCAGGTGGGCTTGGGGAAGTTGCTAATGAGGTATTTTCCTTTCTCCCAGGACGACATCCATATGCAGCTGCTCTCCCTAAACCTCTTCTTCAAGGTGATGGACATGGTAGCGAACAAGGGGAAAAAGCCCCTGAGGCGGATTGTGAGGCAGAGCCTGCTGCCTCTCTTCTTCCATTGCCATGATGAGAATAAGCGTGTGGCAAAGGTGAGATTTTGAGCGATGCTGGTGCATCCTTGGAAGGGGTCTCTGATGTCTCCTGGCCTGGCCTCTCCCAGGCTCCAGCCTTCTGCTCCTGGCCTTGCCGCAGGGACAGAAGTCCTTTTCTTTGGGCTGTGGCGGCATCTCCACGTCTCTCCTGCTCTCCAGGCCTCTCGTGAACTGCTGCTTTGTGTAGCAAGGTTCCTGAAGAGAAGGAAGCTCAAGCGACTACTTAAGAGGGAGAAGATGTTGAAGTTCAGCAAATGCCTGGTAAGGACGGCCTGGAAGCCCCAGGCTCAGCCTGGAGAAGCCCCCTGAGCGCGGTGCTGGGTGTGTGGGCTGGCAGCTGTGCCCCTGCCCGGGGCTGCACCCAGAGGCCACGCGGGCTCTTCTCCAGGCTCCCGTGGGCCCCAGCCGGGTGCCGATGGAGCCCCGGCCCAGCGGGGCTGCGGGGCGGCCCCGCGGCTCCCCGGGCAGCAGCCGGCCCTCTGCCGCCTCCAGAGCCCGGCGCCAGCGGCTGCTGGCCGGGCCTCAGGGCTGTGCGGGCAGGGGAGGCCGGGGCAGGGCGCAGGGAGCGCCTGGCCCAGGGGCCGAGCCCGCGCCAACCCTTCCCTCCTGCCGCTCTCTCCAGCTGGAAGAGGACAGGAGCCGAGTGGCCGAGCACCTGCGCCGGGCCCTGCCCTACCTGCAGAGCCCACAGGAGCCCCTGCGAGAGGCGGCCGTCAGGTTCATGGGTGAGCCACGAGCCCGGGCTCCCTCCCTGCCCCGCCTCAGCTCGGCCCCAACCGTGGCTGCTGCCCCGGCAGCGCCATCCGGGCCCGGCGCCGTGGAGCCCCGCCTGGCCTCGGCGCTGCTGCCGCCTTCCGGCAGCCGTGCCCTGGGGCGGCAGCGTGCGGCAAGGGCCCGGGCTGAGCCCTGCCGGGCCACCAGGGCGTGTGGCCACAGGGCTGGCAGCGCCGCTGGCAGGGAGCTGTGCCGCTGGGGCCGTGACAGCCTCTGTGTTCACAGGCACGGCCGGGGTGCTTCTGATGGGGCAGCAGGAAGAACTCCACACCCTCCGTCAGGGTGAGTGAAGGCAGCGGGCTGACAGCGGGGACTGGCGGGAGAGGTGCAATGCCTGGGCAGGGTGCTGCAATCCCTGTCCCGGCTGGGGTGGGCTTTGCTCCTTGTGTGGATGAGAGGTGGCGTGGGCAGAGCACAGCGAGATTTCAGGGTCTCGGAGAGGCGGACTCATGGCAGGCTGATCCAGTTGACACCCCCTTTTCTTGTGGCTATGGCAAGAGCTGGGTGTGATGGACCTCGCAGGAAGGTCTCCTAGGATTCCTACAGAGCCTGGCTCTAACTGGGGCTCTGCTCCTCTCTCTTCCAGCCCTTCAAGCCCTGAGGAGAGATGACAGCCCTTCCCAGACAAACATGGTATTTCAACATCTATTCAATGAAAGAGCTGCCGAACTGGCTCAGAAGAACCAGTGTCTGCATCAGGCCTCCAAATGCCATGGAAGATGAGACCACCTTGAGACCAGAAGAGACCAGCTGGAGCTCCAGGCACAGCGGATGATTGGCACGGCTGACCCTGTGGGAAACTTGCAGGGCTTCAGCCCTCTCCCTGCTTATAGATAGCTTCTTCCCTCCAGCCCTCAGATCCTGCCGATCCCATTTTTTCCCTCCCACCTCAGCCCTTGGTTTCATCGGCCATTAATAAACAGTTTGG
Source organism: Anomalospiza imberbis (assembly GCF_031753505.1). Taxonomy (NCBI): domain Eukaryota; kingdom Metazoa; phylum Chordata; class Aves; order Passeriformes; family Viduidae; genus Anomalospiza; species Anomalospiza imberbis. The sequence continues at coordinate 95,252 of NW_027099728.1, read as the reverse complement.
CTTCTTCACTTTGCCTCCATCTCTGTGGAGATGAAGCGATGCAAATCCCGAGCCCTGGGGCACACGGGCCCCTGCTGCCGTCCTCTTCCATGCCATGGTTTGTGCACACCCACAGAGGAACGAGGGCAGATCAGGCTGGAAAGGTGCCTGTGCTGAAATTCCACAACACTGTGGAGTTACAGATCTTGCTGAGCACCTTGGAGCCCCTAGAACTTTGGAAGAGCCAGCCTGAGTATGCTCTGAACCCAGCTGTGAGGGATTCCATGGCAAGCATCCACAGAGGGCAAAGGAGCTTGGAATGCTGGAGGTTTTCAAGAACAGCTTCCTGAAAGCACAGCAGTGCTCCATCCCTGCACAGGATGAGGAAGAGGGCAGAACCAGCGACCATCCGGGCTTAACAGGGAGCTTTGGGTGTGCCTGAGGGCAAAGGAAGCAGCAGCGCGGTGCCCGAGACTCGGACGCGCGACCGTGCCAGTGCCTGGAGCGCTGTCAGGCAGTGCCGGGATCCTGGGTGTGGTTCTGGTCCCCACAAGTGAGGAATGGCAGCCCCAGGCTCAGAGCCAGTCAGGAAGCCAACCAAGTGAGCCCACAGGGAGGGCGCCCTTCCAGTTTCTCTGGGCCATGGCCGCAAAACAGCCCCTGCTGCTTCTTCCTCCGCCTGTGTTTGGGGTGTGCTGGTGGCAGAGGCAGCCAGGTTGGGCTCTGCCTTCCAAAGCCTGTTGGGAGCAGGCATGAAAAGCACTGCGTGCTGGAAGGTGCTGGCAAGAGCGTCCTGTGGGAACAGGGCTCTGGGCTCTGGCCGGGACCAGCCTGGTTTTGGTGCCGTGAGTGCAGGCAGGAGTTGAGGCAGCTGAAGAGGCAGCGGGCAGCTCATGTTTGTAGAGGGCCTGAGGCTGCACGTCTGAGCCTCCACCTGGAAACACACTTGGGGGAATACGAGCTAGAGCTGGAGTGCCTGTCCTGAAAGGACCTGAAGTCTTTCAGCCTTGCCAGCGTTTCTTGAGGGTGTGTTGTTGTTCCCCAGAAAAGCTGCACGTTTGGGGAAACGCCTTTGGAGGAAAGGGGCTTGCTTCTCAAGGAAAGTGCTTCCCAGGGAGCTCCCAGTGAGGTAGGTGCGAGTATCCCCCTTTGGCTCTCTGTGCTCCTTTCAGTCCTTGAAGGCCCATTGCACTTGGCAGAGGGGCAGGAAGAAGGCTGTGACGAGCAGGTTTGGCATCCACCTGGACCTGCCGAGACCAAGCCAAGCACCTGCAGCAGGATGTGTTACCCCCCTTTGGACAGAGGTGCGAGCAGAACCGTCTCTGTCCCGCTGTGAGCCCCAAAGCTCTCTGTGGGAGCTGTGAATGAAAAGGCTTTTACACACACCCTTTTTCACATCTTCCCTGTCTGCTGTTGTCCCAGATGGAAAAAAGCAAGATGTATTCTATTTGCCATCTGTATGGCAGTTGTCTTGTGTGAAGTGGGCAGTTGTTCCTTATCTCTTCCACAATCAATCCTCCCTCTGGAAAGACATCTGCTGATAGTGGGCCACTGCAAGACTGAAAAGAACTGTAACATGCCATTGTGAGATGCTCCGCCCAGAGGGAGGAGCCAAGCATCCCTACCTGCATGTATGGTCTTGAACTTCTGGCCCAGGAGCACAGCTATTTCTGCGCTGGATTTTCCCAGAGGAACAGCTGCCTCTTCCACTGCCTCTTCAGAGGAAGACTGCACCCTTTTCCACAAGATCACTTCTCCAACAGAACCACACCTGACACTCCGGGAGGACTGCAGCCACAATTCCAATTGGACTGCTACCAACACCCTGTCCACCAGGGTGTCAGGTTGTATTCTGACTCTGTCTGTGTTGTTTTAGTTCACTGCATTGTTTATTTTATCTGTTATTTTCTTCCCTAATAAAGAACTGGTATTCCTGCTCCCATATTTTTGCCTGGGAGTCCCCCTTAATTTCAAACTTAGAGCAATTCAGAGGGAAGAGGTCTACATTTTTCCATTTCAGGGGAGGTTCCTGCCTTCCTTAGCAGACACCTGTCTTTCCAAACCAAGACAGCTGGGTTTCAACTCTTGGCAATATGCATTTGCCTCCTGCTTGGTGGGAGCTGCTGTGGCCCAGGGCCAGCACAGAGCTGGGCTGGGTGGGCCAGGCAGCGTGGAGAGTCTTGGCTGATCTTGGTGTGTGCCTGGCCTCAGAAAGGCTTGGAAGGTTTGCCTCCCAAAGTGTCCTGCTCATTGGCTCTCCCTGTGCATCTTGGAGAGCACAAGGTGGGCATTTCTGGCAGCTGGGCATCAGCAGGCCTTACAATGGGGCCGTGTTGTGGAGCGAGCCCAGCTGAGGTACCCTGAGAGGAGCCCAGTGCTCCTTGCTCCTCTCTGCTGACACGGGAGCGTCTGTCTGCTTTCGGGATGGCCCTGGCTGCGTGAGGGGTGCTACGTGGACACGAGACAGCCGGTCCTGTCCCGCTGGGTCCCAGCAGTGCCTCGCAGCAGTCCTGCATCCACGTCAGGATGCTGGCCAAGAGAGGCCCTGGCAGCTGAGGCAGCTGATTTTAAGCTTGTGCAGATACACACAGGGGATGGCCAACAGTGTTCCCTCAGGGTACAGCAGTCCTGAGGGGCCTCCCCAGAGCTGCCTGATGCCGCCCACTCCCTGTGGCACCAGTTGCTTTCCTGTGGAATGTTCTACCTGCCCCAAGAGCACAGAGGGAGCTGGAAAAAGAGCTTGCCAGGCTGCTCTCAATCCTTTACCAGCAGCCCTGGCTGAGTGGAGAAGTCCGAGCTGAGCGCAGATGTGCCAATGGAAAAGCCGTGCACAGGAAGGCTCGGTGGGAAGGATGAGCCAAGATCCATAGGCCTGGCAGCCTGAGCTTGCTGCCAGGGAAGGCCTCGGAGCAGATCCTCCGGAGTGCCATCCCACGGCACATGCAGGGAACCAGGGGGTCTGCTGGATGGTGGGAAAGCTTTGAGGAGGGACGGGGACAGCTGGGGGTCCTGGCGGGCTGTTGAGGGCTTCTCTGCGGGTGTTTGCGGGGGGTTGGTGTTGGGGAGCGTGTTGGGGAAGGAGTTGTCTGGAAGGTGAGAGGTCTAGGCTGGAAACTGAGTCAGCTTGAAGGCAGCATTTGTGGTTTAGCACAGCTTTGCTTATGGAGGGCGGAAGGAATATCTGTGACTATTTCCGTTCATGGTCCTGATTCTCCTGCAGGGAACAAGATGGGAGAACTGTACTTTATTGGCCACTTAGGTATCTGACTTTCATTCCTTGAGAGCTTTTATTCCTTAAGAGAATGATGATATTATCATCCCTTCTTTGAAAACCATTTGCACACCAAAGAATGGTCTTGTTTTTGCCTCCGTGTAGTGTTATGTTTTGCAAAGTGACTTTCAATGGAATGTGTTACGGCAAATGAGTTGCTGCTTTTAGATGGGAACAAACTTCCAAATCATTCACATTCCCCAGCAATGGCTATTAATTTGAGAAGTTTGCAGATTTTGGAACTACTCCAGTGGCCCAATGAGAAGTAAAGCCTTCCTGAATTGAGGATTCTTAAGTGGCCTGATCCCGCAGAGCAGGGCAGGGTTTGCTGATGGTTTGAGCTGCTCCTAAAGATCCTGTTGGGCTGTCTCAGACACCTGGGGCCAGGGATTCCTTCCCAACTGGGCCACTTTGGGTGGGCTGGGGGCGGCCCCAGGGCAGGTGGCAGTGTGTGCAAGGGCCCTTTGTGACACGCTGCAGCATGGTCACCATGGCATGGAACGGGACAGGGTGTCCAAGGGCCCTCCCTTTGTGACACGTGGGGACATAGGAGCTGGCGGTGACAAGAGCACGCCACAGTGCTAGGAGCACACATCAGGACAGGACAGAACCGAGCAGTGCTGTGAGGAGCCCCCGCACAGTGCACTCGTTCGTGTCTGACACAGAAAATTTCCAAGGCGTTATTCCTGCAGCTGACCTCGCGGCCAGACTGTGGGACTTGGTGACCGGAATCACTTACGAGGAGTCTCCTGTCATTGTGGCAGGAGCCCTCCAGACCAGAGTGCAGGACTTGCTGTCCTGCAGCCTTGCTGAGGCTCCTCTGTCTCAGGTGCCTTCAAGGCACAACTGCAATTGTTGACTTGGATATATCCTGAGGCATCTCTCTAGAAGGTGCCTTCAAGGCTAGAGGGTGGAATGGCGGGCAGATTTCTCAGGCTGTGCAAAGTGTTCAGGGGGGAAGAAAAGGAAGGCCCTGGAGCTGCCCCAGCACAACAGCCTGAAGAGCCAGAGCAGATCCAAACACTGCAGGATGGTGAGTGGCAGAGTGGGGCTATAGGGCTGATGCTTGCAGCCAGCTTGACCTCATCCCATCCCATCCCATCCCATCCCATCCCATCCCATCCCATCCCATCCCATCCCATCCCATCCCATCCCATCCCATCCCATCCCCTGGGGACATGCCCATGGACAGGACGGAAGTGGGGCCGGGCAGACACCCTGCAGTGGCCGTGCTCCATCCCCTGGGGCATCCCGGGACTGTCCCTGCTTGGGGAGCGCGGGGCTGGGCTGTGTTCTCCGGCCTCTCCCGCAGCCCCTCAGCTCTGGCTGCGCTCGCTCTTTGCCAGGTGCAGCCCTGGACCCGACACAAGAGCAGGAACCCAGCCGTGGCCGCTTCCGCAGAAGCCTGAAGGTACCAGCAGCCATCCCCACCTGGGCTGGGCCTGCTGTCACTGCTCAGCCGAGCACCACACTTGCAGCACTCCATGGAACACTCCGGGCTTCCCTGTCCTTTGTTCTCCTGCAGATGTTCCGGAAGTTCCTGCGCATTCGGCGGAGAAAGACCGGCAGCACAGCAGCTGAGGGCCCAGCCGAGCCTGACTCGGGGCTGACCGAGCTCCAGGCTGAGCCTGATGTCAGCCCGGATTCGGCTGAGCGCTCAGAAGACTCTGACGCCTCAGCGACTGAAACCTGGGCAAAGGCTCTTCTCATGTTAATGACTGAGGATGTGGCCATCACAAACAGCGACAATGAAGAGACTCAGGGCATCACAAATACTGACACCACGCCTGCTCCCGCTATGATTCATGCTCCCACTATGGATTTCTTCGAGGAGAGTGATGTTCCTTCTCAGCAGCAGGTAAGCAGCCTGGGGCCAGGCCTGGAGGCCTCCCAGGACTGTGTGTCCCCTCAAGCCATGGTAACCGGGCCCACTCGGCCTTTGAGGCCAGCACAGTGTGGTGGGAAGGGAAGCACTTCTTGCGGGAAGCTGGAGAAGTTGCTCCCTTGGACAGTGCTCCAAGTCTTCCCCATGCCCCCTCCAGGTGCCAGCCAAGGTGAAGAACATCCACCAGAGGCTGGTGTCCCACGTCTCTGTGGATGCCAGGCTGCAAATTGACCTTGTGAGGCTGGCTGAAGAACACCCTGCTGACGTGGTGCTGACCCTCCTGCGCTGTGCCCCAACGTGTGACAGGTACAGGGCCCACGAGCCTGGAGAGCTCAGGGCTCAGCAGCCTTTAGGGCCCGTGGCCCTGCACAGCCTGTCCCATGGGGTCGGCCAGACAGGCAGAGAGGCCCAGGACCCTCGGGCCCCTCTGTTTCCTGAGCCTGCTGCCACTGCTCCTTCCCTGCCCTTCAGGGCTCCAGGGCTCTGTCACCTGGGCCCCCACAGCTGCACAGGGCATGGTGCTGTGACTGACATGGCCCTGACACAGAGCTCTGATCCCACAGAGCTGCTGCAGTGCTGTGGAGAGCCATAGGCTCATCGGGACCAGCAGTGGAGAAAGTGCTGCCAACACTGCTCCGTGTGATGGAGGACTGGCCTCTGACCAGAAAGTGCACCTCTGATGGGGACAACGAGGACATTTTTGCCCTGGCTGTGAGTTTCTGGAACTGGCCTTTGCTCACCCCCAGGTCGCCTCTCCAGCAGCTCTCCATCCTCTCCACGCCTCAGGCGCTGGGCTGAAACCTGGGCTCGGGGCAGGCTCAGGGGGCACCAGGCCTTCTGCTCCCCTGCGTCTGCCCTTGGGCCCTGCCCCATGGACACCTCGGCACTGAGCCCTGCCTTGGGCTGCTTCTCTTGCAGGCAACTCTGGTGATCTGGGTGATTGTGCCTGAGTGCAACAGGGCGGTGATCCCTTATTCTGGGCGACTGTTTGTGGCACTGCTCTTCCATGTTGTCTTCACCACACAGCAGATGCCACCAGAGGAAGTTGATAACTTCTGGAGAGCATGCCGGGAGGAACACCGCCTTCCCAGCAAGCCCAACAGGTCCCAGTCCTCCTGTCCTTCCCGTGCCCTTGTGGCTAGCGCCAGTGCTCCCAGTGTGACCTGGGCTTTTCTCTGCACACAGGTTTGCAGTGCAGGCCATGAAGGCTCTGCTCGGCCGACTGCGGTGTGACAATGTGGTGGAGGCTATGGAGCGCAAGCGTGGCTGGGACATGCTGCTGTGTGCTGACACCCAGCACGATGCCGTGGGTCTGCTGGCCAGGTGAGACCCCCTTCTCCCCACTGCCCCCAGCATTTGTGCCCTGTGCCCCACACAGTCCCTGTGGTCCTGGGCCAGAGGGGCTCGTCACCAAAGGACGGCCAAGAAGAATGGAAAAGGCTGGGAGAGGAGGGTGCCCAGAAGGGGCTGCTTCTCAAAGCACCCACATCCCCTCCAGGGATGCTGGGGAAAGACCAGACCTCTGTGAGTCAGTCCTGGGAGAGGTTTGGTCTCCCCACCTCAGGGCTTTGTGTCCTTTTCCCCCTTCCAGGGAGATGCGGTGTATCTTTATCCCCTTGTGTTCCCTCATTGCATCACATCTACTCAAGCAGCTCTGCAGGGAGGATCCGTGCTGGGATCTTCCCTTCCTGGCATTCCTTGTGGAGGTGAGCTTGTTGGCCAGCGCTGCCTCGCTGAGCTGCCTCCCAGCTCTCTGCCCTCTCGTAGCCACAGCTGCCAGGACGGTGCCCACGCCCTGTGCTGCTGCCTGGGCCCAGCCCTGTGCGGTTCTGGGCTCCTGCCGGCCGGGTCCCCTGTCACTGCCCTGTGCCTTTCAGGTCCTGCATTGCCTGGACATGACTAAATGTGCAGACAGCATACTGGAGATCATGTCAAGGCACCTGCAGAGCGAGTGCAGGCAGCGGCGTCACCTGGCGCTCAGAGGCCTCGTGGTGCTCAGCAAGGATCCCTCGATGGTGAGAAGGGGGCAGCGGCTGAAGCTGCGCTGGGCAAAGCAGCCCCTTGGGCTGGCAGGGCTTCAGGAGCTGAGGCAGCTGCTGCCAGCTCTCCTGCCTCACCTGCCCCGGTGCTTTGGGACAGGCCTTTGGCCTGCGGGCCCTGCAGCAGCAGGATGGGGCTGCAGAGCCAGGGCGGTGTTGGCCGTGCAGCCGTCCATGGCTTTCCAGCACAGCCTTGTGTTCCACACAGGCCAGAAGGATGTGCAGTCTGTCTCAAAACCTTGTGGAGCGGCTGGGGGATGCACATGGATATGATGTCAGCATGACCCTCTCTGTGCTCACAAGTATACTTGAGAACGAACACATCGTGATATCCAGCACCACCGCCCCGAAGCTGGCTGAGGCACTCCTGCCACTCTTTGACTGTGTAAGGCTCTGTGCCCCCAGCCACGCACACTGGCTGCTGCCCAGAAATTTTGTGGGTTTTCTGGCCTTCGGCCAGGTGGGCTTGGGGAAGTTGCTAATGAGGTATTTTCCTTTCTCCCAGGACGACATCCATATGCAGCTGCTCTCCCTAAACCTCTTCTTCAAGGTGATGGACATGGTAGCGAACAAGGGGAAAAAGCCCCTGAGGCGGATTGTGAGGCAGAGCCTGCTGCCTCTCTTCTTCCATTGCCATGATGAGAATAAGCGTGTGGCAAAGGTGAGATTTTGAGTGATGCTGGTGCATCCTTGGAAGGGGTCTCTGATGTCTCCTGGCCTGGCCTCTCCCAGGCTCCAGCCTTCTGCTCCTGGCCTTGCCGCAGGGACAGAAGTCCTTTTCTTTGGGCTGTGGCGGCATCTCCACGTCTCTCCTGCTCTCCAGGCCTCTCGTGAACTGCTGCTTTGTGTAGCAAGGTTCCTGAAGAGAAGGAAGCTCAAGCGACTACTTAAGAGGGAGAAGATGTTGAAGTTCAGCAAATGCCTGGTAAGGACGGCCTGGAATCCCCAGGCTCAGCCTGGAGAAGCCCCCTGAGCGCGGTGCTGGGTGTGTGGGCTGGCAGCTGTGCCCCTGCCCGGTGCTGCACCCAGAGGCCGCGCGGGCTCTTCTCCAGGCTCCCGTGGGCCCCAGCCGGGTGCCGATGGAGCCCCGGCCCAGCGGGGCTGCGGGGCGGCCCCGCGGCTCCCCGGGCAGCAGCCGGCCCTCTGCCGCCTCCAGAGCCCGGCGCCAGCGGCTTCTGGCCGGGCCTCGGGGCTGTGCGGGCAGGGGAGGCCGGGGCAGGGCGCAGGGAGCGCTCGGCCCAGGGGCCGAGCCCGCGCCAACCCTTCCCTCCTGCCGCTCTCTCCAGCTGGAAGAGGACAGGAGCCGAGTGGCCGAGCACCTGCGCCGGGCCCTGCCCTACCTGCAGAGCCCACAGGAGCCCCTGCGAGAGGCGGCCGTCAGGTTCATGGGTGAGCCACGAGCCCGGGCTCCCTCCCTGCCCCGCCTCAGCTCGGCCCCAGCCGCGGCTGCTGCCCCGGCAGCGCCATCCGGGCCAGGCGCCGTGGAGCCCCGCCTGGCCTCGGCGCTGCTGCCGCCCTCCGGCAGCCGTGCCCTGGGGCGGCAGCGTGCGGCAAGGGCCCGGGCTGAGCCCTGCCGGGCCACCAGGGCGTGTGGCCACAGGGCTGGCAGCGCCGCTGGCAGGGAGCTGTGCCGCTGGCAGCGCCGTGACAGCCTCTGTGTTCACAGGCACGGCCGGGGTGCTTCTGATGGGGCAGCAGGAAGAACTCCACACCCTCCATCAGGGTGAGTGAGGGCAGCGGGCTGACAGCGGGGACTGGCGGGAGAGGTGCAATGCCTGGGCAGGGTGCTGCAATCCCTGTCCCGGCTGGGGTGGGCTTTGCTCCTTGTGTGGATGAGAGGTGGCGTGGGCAGAGCACAGCGAGATTTCAGGGTCTCGGAGGGGCTGACTCATGGCAGGCTGATCCAGTTGACACCCCCTTTTCTTGTGGCTATGGCAAGAGCTGGGTGTGATGGACCTCGCAGGAAGGTCTCCTAGGATTCCTACAGAGCCTGGCTCTAACTGGGGCTCTGCTCCTCTCTCTTCCAGCCCTTCAAGCCCTGAGGAGAGATGACAGCCCTTCCCAGACAAACATGGTATTTCAACATCTATTCAATGAAAGAGCTGCCGAACTGGCTCAGAAGAACCAGTGTCTGCATCAGGCCTCCAAATGCCATGGAAGATGAGACCACCTTGAGACCAGAAGAGACCAGCTGGAGCTCCAGGCACAGCGGATGATTGGCACGGCTGACCCTGTGGGAAACTTGCAGGGCTTCAGCCCTCTCCCTGCTTATAGATAGCTTCTTCCCTCCAGCCCTCAGATCCTGCCGATCCCATTTTTTCCCCTCCCACCTCAGCCCTTGGTTTCATCTGCCATTAATAAACAGTTTGGCTTCTTCACTTTGCCTCCATCTCTGTGGAGATGAAGCGATGCAAATCCCGAGCCCTGGGGCACACAGGCCCCTGCTGCCGTCCTCTTCCATGCCATGGTTTGTGCACACCCACAGAGGAACGAGGGCAGATCAGGCTGGAAAGGTGCCTGTGCTGAAATTCCACAACACTGTGGAGTTACAGATCTTGCTGAGCACCTTGGAGCCCCTAGAACTTTGGAAGAGCCAGCCTGAGTATGCTCTGAACCCAGCTGTGAGGGATTCCATGGCAAGCATCCACAGAGGGCAAAGGAGCTTGGAATGCTGGAGGTTTTCAAGAACAGCTTCCTGAAAGCACAGCAGTGCTCCATCCCTGCACAGGATGAGGAAGAGGGCAGAACCAGCGACCATCCGGGCTTAACAGGGAGCTTTGGGTGTGCCTGAGGGCAAAGGAAGCAGCAGCGCGGTGCCCGAGACTCGGACGCGCGACCGTGCCAGTGCCTGGAGCGCTGTCAGGCAGTGCCGGGATCCTGGGTGTGGTTCTGGTCCCCACAAGTGAGGAATGGCAGCCCCAGGCTCAGAGCCAGTCAGAAAGCCAACCAAGTGAGCCCACAGGGAGGGCGCCCTTCCAGTTTCTCTGGGCCATGGCCGCAAAACAGCCCCTGCTGCTTCTTCCTCCGCCTGTGTTTGGGGTGTGCTGGTGGCAGAGGCAGCCAGGTTGGGCTCTGCCTTCCAAAGCCTGTTGGGAGCAGGCATGAAAAGCACTGCGTGCTGGAAGGTGCTGGCAAGAGCGTCCTGTGGGAACAGGGCTCTGGGCTCTGGCCGGGACCAGCCTGGTTTTGGTGCCGTGAGTGCAGGCAGGAGTTGAGGCAGCTGAAGAGGCAGCGGGCAGCTCATGTTTGTAGAGGGCCTGAGGCTGCACGTCTGAGCCTCCACCTGGAAACACACTTGGGGGAATACGAGCTAGAGCTGGAGTGCCTGTCCTGAAAGGACCTGAAGTCTTTCAGCCTTGCCAGCGTTTCTTGAGGGTGTGTTGGTGTTCCCCAGAAAAGCTGCACGTTTGGGGAAACGCCTTTGGAGGAAAGGGGCTTGCTTCTCAAGGAAAGTGCTTCCCAGGGAGCTCCCAGTGAGGTAGGTGCGAGTATCCCCCTTTGGCTCTCTGTGCTCCTTTCAGTCCTTGAAGGCCCATTGCACTTGGCAGAGGGGCAGGAAGAAGGCTGTGACGAGCATCCACCCGGACCTGCCGAGACCAAGCCAAGCACCTGCAGCAGGATGTGTTACCCCCCTTTGGACAGAGGTGCGAGCAGAACCGTCTCTGTCCCGCTGTGAGCCCCAAAGCTCTCTGTGGGAGCTGTGAATGAAAAGGCCTTTACACACACCCTTTTCACATCTTCCCTGTCTGCTGTTGTCCCAGATCAAAAAAAGCAAGATGTATTCTATTTGCCATCTGTATGGCAGTTGTCTTGTGTGAAGTGGGCAGTTGTTCCTTATCTCTTCCACAATCAATCCTCCCTCTGGAAAGACATCTGCTGATAGTGGGCCACTGCAAGACTGAAAAGAACTGTAACATGCCATTGTGAGATGCTCCGCCCAGAGGGAGGAGCCAAGCATCCCTACCTGCATGTATGGTCTTGAACTTCTGGCCCAGGAGCACAGCTATTTCTGCGCTGGATTTTCCCAGAGGAACAGCTGCCTCTTCCACTGCCTCTTCAGAGGAAGACTGCACCCTTTTCCACAAGATCACTTCTCCAACAGAACCACACCTGACACTCCGGGAGGACTGCAGCCACAATTCCAATTGGACTGCTACCAACACCCTGTCCACCAGGGTGTCAGGTTGTATTCTGACTCTGTCTGTGTTGTTTTAGTTCACTGCATTGTTTATTTTATCTGTTATTTTCTTCCCTAATAAAGAACTGGTATTCCTGCTCCCATATTTTTGCCTGGGAGGACCCCTTAATTTCAAACTTAGAGCAATTCAGAGGGAAGAGGTCTACATTTTTCCATTTCAGGGGAGGTTCCTGCCTTCTTTAGCAGACCCCTGTCTTTCCAAACCAAGACAGCTGGGTTTCAACTCTTGGCAATATGCATTTGCCTCCTGCTTGGTGGGAGCTGCTGTGGCCCAGGGCCAGCACAGAGCTGGGCTGGGTGGGCCAGGCAGCGTGGAGAGTCTTGGCTGATCTTGGTGCGTGCCTGGCCTCAGAAAGGCTTGGAAGGTTTGCCTCCCAAAGTGTCCTGCTCATTGGCTCTCCCTGTGCATCTTGGAGAGCACAAGGTGGGCATTTCTGGCAGCTGGGCATCAGCAGGCCTTACAATGGGGGCGTGTTGTGGAGCGAGCCCAGCTGAGGTACCCTGAGAGGAGCCCAGTGCTCCTTGCTCCTCTCTGCTGACACGGGAGCGTCTGTCTGCTTTCGGGATGGCCCTGGCTGCGTGAGGGGTGCTACGTGGACACGAGACAGCCGGTCCTGTCCCGCTGGGTCCCAGCAGTGCCTCGCAGCAGTCCTGCATCCACGTCAGGATGCTGGCCAAGAGAGGCCCTGGCAGCTGAGGCAGCTGATTTTAAGCTTGTGCAGATACACACAGGGGATGGCCAACAGTGTTCCCTCAGGGTACAGCAGTCCTGAGGGGCCTCCCCAGAGCTGCCTGATGCCGCCCACTCCCTGTGGCACCAGTTGCTTTCCTGTGGAATGTTCGACCTGCCCCAAGAGCACAGAGGGAGCTGGAAAAAGAGCTTGCCAGGCTGCTCTCAATCCTTTACCAGCAGCCCTGGCTGAGTGGAGAAGTCCGAGCTGAGCGCAGATGTGCCAATGGAAAAGCTGTGCACAGGAAGGCTCGGTGGGAAGGATGAGCCAAGATCCATAGGCCTGGCAGCCTGAGCTTGCTGCCAGGGAAGGCCTCGGAGCAGATCCTCCGGAGTGCCATCCCACGGCACATGCAGGGAACCAGGGGGTCTGCTGGATGGTGGGAAAGCTTTGAGGAGGGATGGGGACAGCTGGGGGTCCTGGCGGGCTGTTGAGGGCTTCTCTGCGGGTGTTTGCGGGGGGTTGGTGTTGGGGAGCGTGTTGGGGAAGGAGTTGTCTGGAAGGTGAGAGGTCTAGGCTGGAAACTGAGTCAGCTTGAAGGCAGCATTTGTGGTTTAGCACAGCTTTGCTTATGGAGGGCGGAAGGAATATCTGTGACTATTTCCGTTCATGGTCCTGATTCTCCTGCAGGGAACAAGATGGGAGAACTGTATTTATTGGCCACTTAGGTATCTGACTTTCATTCCTTGAGAGCTTTTATTCCTTAAGAGAATGATGATATTATCATCCCTTCTTTGAAAACCATTTGCACACCAAAGAATGGTCTTGTTTTTGCCTCCGTGCAGTGTTATGTTTTGCAAAGTGACTTTCAATGGAATGTGTTATGGCAAATGAGTTGCTGCTTTTAGATGGGAACAAACTTCCAAATCATTCACATTCCCCAGCAATGGCTATTAATTTGAGAAGTTTGCAGATTTTGGAACTACTCCAGTGGCCCAATGAGAAGTAAAGCCTTCCTGAATTGAGGATTCTTAAGTGGCCTGATCCCGCAGAGCAGGGCAGGGTTTGCTGATGGTTTGAGCTGCTCCTAAAGATCCTGTTGGGCTGTCTCAGACACCTGGGGCCAGGGATTCCTTCCCAACTGGGCCACTTTGGGTGGGCTGGGGGCGGCCCCAGGGCAGGTGGCAGTGTGTGCAAGGGCCCTTTGTGACACGCTGCAGCATGGTCACCATGGCATGGAACGGGACAGGGTGTCCAAGGGCCCTCCCTTTGTGACACGTGGGGACATAGGAGCTGGCGGTGACAAGAGCACGCCACAGTGCTCGGAGTACACATCAGGACAGGACAGAACCGAGCAGTGCTGTGAGGAGCCCCCGCACAGTGCACTCGTTCGTGTCTGACCCAGAAAATTTCCAAGGCGTTATTCCTGCAGCTGACCTCGCGGCCAGACTGTGGGACTTGGTGACCGGAATCACTTACGAGGAGTCTCCTGTCATTGTGGCAGGAGCCCTCCAGACCAGAGTGCAGGACTTGCTGTCCTGCAGCCTTGCTGAGGCTCCTCTGTCTCAGGTGCCTTCAAGGCACAACTGCAATTGTTGACTTGGATATATCCTGAGGCATCTCTCTAGAAGGTGCCTTCAAGGCTAGAGGGTGGAATGGCGGGCAGATTTCTCAGGCTGTGCAAAGTGTTCAGGGGGGAAGAAAAGCAAGGCCCTGGAGCTGCCCCAGCACAACAGCCTGAAGAGCCAGAGCAGATCCAAACACTGCAGGATGGTGAGTGGCAGAGTGGGGCTATAGGGCTGATGCCTGCAGCCAGCTTGACCTCATCCCATCCCATCCCATCCCATCCCATCCCATCCCATCCCATCCCATCCCATCCCATCCCATCCCCTGGGGACATGCCCATGGACAGGACGGAAGTGGGGCCGGGCAGACACCCTGCAGTGGCCGTGCTCCATCCCCTGGGGCATCCCGGGACTGTCCCTGCTTGGGGAGCGCGGGGCTGGGCTGTGTTCTCCGGCCTCTCCCGCAGCCCCTCAGCTCTGGCTGCGCTCGCTCTTTGCCAGGTGCAGCCCTGGACCCGACACAAGAGCAGGAACCCAGCCGTGGCCGCTTCCGCAGAAGCCTGAAGGTACCAGCAGCCATCCCCACCTGGGCTGGGCCTGCTGTCACTGCTCAGCCGAGCACCACGCTTGCAGCACTCCATGGAACACTCCGGGCTTCCCTGTCCTTTGTTCTCCTGCAGATGTTCCGGAAGTTCCTGCGCATTCGGCGGAGAAAGACCGGCAGCACAGCAGCTGAGGGCCCAGCCGAGCCTGACTCGGGGCTGACCGAGCTCCAGGCTGAGCCTGATGTCAGCCCGGATTCGGCTGAGCGCTCAGAAGACTCTGACGCCTCAGCGACTGAAACCTGGGCAAAGGCTCTTCTCATGTTAATGACTGAGGATGTGGCCATCACAAACAGCGACAATGAAGAGACTCAGGGCATCACAAATACTGACACCACGCCTGCTCCCGCTATGATTCATGCTCCCACTATGGATTTCTTCGAGGAGAGTGATGTTCCTTCTCAGCAGCAGGTAAGCAGCCTGGGGCCAGGCCTGGAGGCCTCCCAGGACTGTGTGTCCCCTCAAGCCATGGTAACCGGGCCCACTCAGCCTTTGAGGCCAGCACAGTGTGGTGGGAAGGGAAGCACTTCTTGCGGGAAGCTGGAGAAGTTGCTCCCTTGGACAGTGCTCCAAGTCTTCCCCATGCCCCCTCCAGGTGCCAGCCAAGGTGAAGAACATCCACCAGAGGCTGGTGTCCCACGTCTCTGTGGATGCCAGGCTGCAAATTGACCTTGTGAGGCTGGCTGAAGAACACCCTGCTGACGTGGTGCTGACCCTCCTGCGCTGTGCCCCAACGTGTGACAGGTACAGGGCCCACGAGCCTGGAGAGCTCAGGGCTCAGCAGCCTTTAGGGCCCGTGGCCCTGCACAGCCTGTCCCATGGGGTCTGCCAGACAGGCAGAGAGGCCCAGGACCCTCGGGCCCCTCTGTTTCCTGAGCCTGCTGCCAGTGCTCCTTCCCTGCCCTTCAGGGCTCCAGGGCTCTGTCACCTGGGCCCCCACAGCTGCACAGGGCATGGTGCTGTGACTGACATGGCCCTGACACAGAGCTCTGATCCCACAGAGCTGCTGCAGTGCTGTGGAGAGCCATAGGCTCATCGGGACCAGCAGTGGAGAAAGTGCTGCCAACACTGCTCCGTGTGATGGAGGACTGGCCTCTGACCAGAAAGTGCACCTCTGATGGGGACAACGAGGACATTTTTGCCCTGGCTGTGAGTTTCTGGAACTGGCCTTTGCTCACCCCCAGGTCGCCTCTCCAGCAGCTCTCCATCCTCTCCACGCCTCAGGCGCTGGGCTGAAACCTGGGCTCGGGGCAGGCTCAGGGGGCACCAGGCCTTCTGCTCCCCTGCGTCTGCCCTTGGGCCCTGCCCCATGGACACCTCGGCACTGAGCCCTGCCTTGGGCTGCTTCTCTTGCAGGCAACTCTGGTGATCTGGGTGATTGTGCCTGAGTGCAACAGGGCGGTGATCCCTTATTCTGGGCGACTGTTTGTGGCACTGCTCTTCCATGTTGTCTTCACCACACAGCAGATGCCACCAGAGGAAGTTGATAACTTCTGGAGAGCATGCCGGGAGGAACACCGCCTTCCCAGCAAGCCCAACAGGTCCCAGTCCTCCTGTCCTTCCCGTGCCCTTGTGGCTAGCGCCAGTGCTCCCAGTGTGACCTGGGCTTTTCTCTGCACACAGGTTTGCAGTGCAGGCCATGAAGGCTCTGCTCGGCCGACTGCGGTGTGACAATGTGGTGGAGGCTATGGAGCGCAAGCGTGGCTGGGACATGCTGCTGTGTGCTGACACCCAGCACGATGCCGTGGGTCTGCTTGCCAGGTGAGACCCCCTTCTCCCCACTGCCCCCAGCATTTGTGCCCTGTGCCCCACACAGTCCCTGTGGTCCTGGGCCAGAGGGGCTCGTCACCAAAGGACGGCCAAGAAGAATGGAAAAGGCTGGGAGAGGAGGGTGCCCAGAAGGGGCTGCTTCTCAAAGCGCCCACATCCCCTCCAGGGATGCTGGGGAAAGACCAGACCTCTGTGAGTCAGTCCTGGGAGAGGTTTGGTCTCCCCACCTCAGGGCTTTGTGTCCTTTTCCCCCTTCCAGGGAGATGCGGTGTATCTTTATCCCCTTGTGTTCCCTCATTGCATCACATCTACTCAAGCAGCTCTGCAGGGAGGATCCGTGCTGGGATCTTCCCTTCCTGGCATTCCTTGTGGAGGTGAGCTTGTTGGCCAGCGCTGCCTCGCTGAGCTGCCTCCCAGCTCTCTGCCCTCTCGTAGCCACAGCTGCCAGGACGGTGCCCACGCCCTGTGCTGCTGCCTGGGCCCAGCCCTGTGCGGTTCTGGGCTCCTGCCGGCCGGGTCCCCTGTCACTGCCCTGTGCCTTTCAGGTCCTGCATTGCCTGGACATGACTAAATGTGCAGACAGCATACTGGAGATCATGTCAAGGCACCTGCAGAGCGAGTGCAGGCAGCGGCGTCACCTGGCGCTCAGAGGCCTCGTGGTGCTCAGCAAGGATCCCTCGATGGTGAGAAGGGGGCAGCGGCTGAAGCTGCGCTGGGCAAAGCAGCCCCTTGGGCTGGCAGGGCTTCAGGAGCTGAGGCAGCTGCTGCCAGCTCTCCTGCCTCACCTGCCCCGCTGCTTTGGGACAGGCCTTTGGCCTGCGGGCCCTGCAGCAGCAGGATGGGGCTGCAGAGCCAGGGCGGTGTTGGCCGTGCAGCCGTCCATGGCTTTCCAGCACAGCCTTGTGTTCCACACAGGCCAGAAGGATGTGCAGTCTGTCTCAAAACCTTGTGGAGCGGCTGGGGGATGCACATGGATATGATGTCAGCATGACCCTCTCTGTGCTCACAAGTATACTTGAGAACGAACACATCGTGATATCCAGCACCACCGCCCCGAAGCTGGCTGAGGCACTCCTGCCACTCTTTGACTGTGTAAGGCTCTGTGCCCCCAGCCACGCACACTGGCTGCTGCCCAGAAATTTTGTGGGTTTTCTGGCCTTCGGCCAGGTGGGCTTGGGGAAGTTGCTAATGAGGTATTTTCCTTTCTCCCAGGACGACATCCATATGCAGCTGCTCTCCCTAAACCTCTTCTTCAAGGTGATGGACATGGTAGCGAACAAGGGGAAAAAGCCCCTGAGGCGGATTGTGAGGCAGAGCCTGCTGCCTCTCTTCTTCCATTGCCATGATGAGAATAAGCGTGTGGCAAAGGTGAGATTTTGAGTGATGCTGGTGCATCCTTGGAAGGGGTCTCTGATGTCTCCTGGCCTGGCCTCTCCCAGGCTCCAGCCTTCTGCTCCTGGCCTTGCCGCAGGGACAGAAGTCCTTTTCTTTGGGCTGTGGCGGCATCTCCACGTCTCTCCTGCTCTCCAGGCCTCTCGTGAACTGCTGCTTTGTGTAGCAAGGTTCCTGAAGAGAAGGAAGCTCAAGCGACTACTTAAGAGGGAGAAGATGTTGAAGTTCAGCAAATGCCTGGTAAGGACGGCCTGGAATCCCCAGGCTCAGCCTGGAGAAGCCCCCTGAGCGCGGTGCTGGGTGTGTGGGCTGGCAGCTGTGCCCCTGCCCGGTGCTGCACCCAGAGGCCGCGCGGGCTCTTCTCCAGGCTCCCGTGGGCCCCAGCCGGGTGCCGATGGAGCCCCGGCCCAGCGGGGCTGCGGGGCGGCCCCGCGGCTCCCCGGGCAGCAGCCGGCCCTCTGCCGCCTCCAGAGCCCGGCGCCAGCGGCTTCTGGCCGGGCCTCGGGGCTGTGCGGGCAGGGGAGGCCGGGGCAGGGCGCAGGGAGCGCCTGGCCCAGGGGCCGAGCCCGCGCCAACCCTTCCCTCCTGCCGCTCTCTCCAGCTGGAAGAGGACAGGAGCCGAGTGGCCGAGCACCTGCGCCGGGCCCTGCCCTACCTGCAGAGCCCACAGGAGCCCCTGCGAGAGGCGGCCGTCAGGTTCATGGGTGAGCCACGAGCCCGGGCTCCCTCCCTGCCCCGCCTCAGCTCGGCCCCAACCGTGGCTGCTGCCCCGGCAGCGCCGTCCGGGCCCGGCGCCGTGGAGCCCCGCCTGGCCTCGGCGCTGCTGCCGCCCTCCGGCAGCCGTGCCCTGGGGCGGCAGCGTGCGGCAAGGGCCCGGGCTGAGCCCTGCCGGGCCACCAGGGCGTGTGGCCACAGGGCTGGCAGCGCCGCTGGAAGGGAGCTGTGCCGCTGGCAGCGCCGTGACAGCCTCTGTGTTCACAGGCACGGCCGGGGTGCTTCTGATGGGGCAGCAGGAAGAACTCCACACCCTCCGTCAGGGTGAGTGAAGGCAGCGGGCTGACAGCGGGGACTGGCGGGAGAGGTGCAATGCCTGGGCAGGGTGCTGCAATCCCTGTCCCGGCTGGGGTGGGCTTTGCTCCTTGTGTGGATGAGAGGTGGCGTGGGCAGAGCACAGCGAGATTTCAGGGTCTCGGAGAGGCGGACTCATGGCAGGCTGATCCAGTTGACACCCCCTTTTCTTGTGGCTATGGCAAGAGCTGGGTGTGATGGACCTCGCAGGAAGGTCTCCTAGGATTCCTACAGAGCCTGGCTCTAACTGGGGCTCTGCTCCTCTCTCTTCCAGCCCTTCAAGCCCTGAGGAGAGATGACAGCCCTTCCCAGACAAACATAGAATTTCAACATCTATTCAATGAAAGAGCTGCCGAACTGGCTCAGAAGAACCAGTGTCTGCATCAGGCCTCCAAATGCCATGGAAGATGAGACCACCTTGAGACCAGAAGAGACCAGCTGGAGCTCCAGGCACAGCGGATGATTGGCACGGCTGACCCTGTGGGAAACTTGCAGGGCTTCAGCCCTCTCCCTGCTTATAGATAGCTTCTTCCCTCCAGCCCTCAGATCCTGCCGATCCCATTTTTTCCCTCCCACCTCAGCCCTTGGTTTCATCGGCCATTAATAAACAGTTTGGCTTCTTCACTTTGCCTCCATCTCTGTGGAGATGAAGCGATGCAAATCCCGAGCCCTGGGGCACACGGGCCCCTGCTGCCGTCCTCTTCCATGCCATGGTTTGTGCACACACACAGAGGAACGAGGGCAGATCAGGCTGGAAAGGTGCCTGTGCTGAAATTCCACAACACTGTGGAGTTACAGATCTTGCTGAGCACCTTGGAGCCCCTAGAACTTTGGAAGAGCCAGCCTGAGTATGCTCTGAACCCAGCTGTGAGGGATTCCATGGCAAGCATCCACAGAGGGCAAAGGAGCTTGGAATGCTGGAGGTTTTCAAGAACAGCTTCCTGAAAGCACAGCAGTGCTCCATCCCTGCACAGGATGAGGAAGAGGGCAGAACCAGCGACCATCCGGGCTTAACAGGGAGCTTTGGGTGTGCCTGAGGGCAAAGGAAGCAGCAGCGCGGTGCCCGAGACTCGGACGCGCGACCGTGCCAGTGCCTGGAGCGCTGTCAGGCAGTGCCGGGATCCTGGGTGTGGTTCTGGTCCCCACAAGTGAGGAATGGCAGCCCCAGGCTCAGAGCCAGTCAGAAAGCCAACCAAGTGAGCCCACAGGGAGGGCGCCCTTCCAGTTTCTCTGGGCCATGGCCGCAAAACAGCCCCTGCTGCTTCTTCCTCCGCCTGTGTTTGGGGTGTGCTGGTGGCAGAGGCAGCCAGGTTGGGCTCTGCCTTCCAAAGCCTGTTGGGAGCAGGCATGAAAAGCACTGCGTGCTGGAAGGTGCTGGCAAGAGCGTCCTGTGGGAACAGGGCTCTGGGCTCTGGCCGGGACCAGCCTGGTTTTGGTGCCGTGAGTGCAGGCAGGAGTTGAGGCAGCTGAAGAGGCAGCGGGCAGCTCATGTTTGTAGAGGGCCTGAGGCTGCACGTCTGAGCCTCCACCTGGAAACACACTTGGGGGAATACGAGCTAGAGCTGGAGTGCCTGTCCTGAAAGGACCTGAAGTCTTTCAGCCTTGCCAGCGTTTCTTGAGGGTGTGTTGGTGTTCCCCAGAAAAGCTGCACGTTTGGGGAAACGCCTTTGGAGGAAAGGGGCTTGCTTCTCAAGGAAAGTGCTTCCCAGGGAGCTCCCAGTGAGGTAGGTGCGAGTATCCCCCTTTGGCTCTCTGTGCTCCTTTCAGTCCTTGAAGGCCCATTGCACTTGGCAGAGGGGCAGGAAGAAGGCTGTGACGAGCATCCACCCGGACCTGCCGAGACCAAGCCAAGCACCTGCAGCAGGATGTGTTACCCCCCTTTGGACAGAGGTGCGAGCAGAACCGTCTCTGTCCCGCTGTGAGCCCCAAAGCTCTCTGTGGGAGCTGTGAATGAAAAGGCCTTTACACACACCCTTTTCACATCTTCCCTGTCTGCTGTTGTCCCAGATCAAAAAAAGCAAGATGTATTCTATTTGCCATCTGTATGGCAGTTGTCTTGTGTGAAGTGGGCAGTTGTTCCTTATCTCTTCCACAATCAATCCTCCCTCTGGAAAGACATCTGCTGATAGTGGGCCACTGCAAGACTGAAAAGAACTGTAACATGCCATTGTGAGATGCTCCGCCCAGAGGGAGGAGCCAAGCATCCCTACCTGCATGTATGGTCTTGAACTTCTGGCCCAGGAGCACAGCTATTTCTGCGCTGGATTTTCCCAGAGGAACAGCTGCCTCTTCCACTGCCTCTTCAGAGGAAGACTGCACCCTTTTCCACAAGATCACTTCTCCAACAGAACCACACCTGACACTCCGGGAGGACTGCAGCCACAATTCCAATTGGACTGCTACCAACACCCTGTCCACCAGGGTGTCAGGTTGTATTCTGACTCTGTCTGTGTTGTTTTAGTTCACTGCATTGTTTATTTTATCTGTTATTTTCTTCCCTAATAAAGAACTGGTATTCCTGCTCCCATATTTTTGCCTGGGAGGACCCCTTAATTTCAAACTTAGAGCAATTCAGAGGGAAGAGGTCTACATTTTTCCATTTCAGGGGAGGTTCCTGCCTTCTTTAGCAGACCCCTGTCTTTCCAAACCAAGACAGCTGGGTTTCAACTCTTGGCAATATGCATTTGCCTCCTGCTTGGTGGGAGCTGCTGTGGCCCAGGGCCAGCACAGAGCTGGGCTGGGTGGGCCAGGCAGCGTGGAGAGTCTTGGCTGATCTTGGTGCGTGCCTGGCCTCAGAAAGGCTTGGAAGGTTTGCCTCCCAAAGTGTCCTGCTCATTGGCTCTCCCTGTGCATCTTGGAGAGCACAAGGTGGGCATTTCTGGCAGCTGGGCATCAGCAGGCCTTACAATGGGGGCGTGTTGTGGAGCGAGCCCAGCTGAGGTACCCTGAGAGGAGCCCAGTGCTCCTTGCTCCTCTCTGCTGACACGGGAGCGTCTGTCTGCTTTCGGGATGGCCCTGGCTGCGTGAGGGGTGCTACGTGGACACGAGACAGCCGGTCCTGTCCCGCTGGGTCCCAGCAGTGCCTCGCAGCAGTCCTGCATCCACGTCAGGATGCTGGCCAAGAGAGGCCCTGGCAGCTGAGGCAGCTGATTTTAAGCTTGTGCAGATACACACAGGGGATGGCCAACAGTGTTCCCTCAGGGTACAGCAGTCCTGAGGGGCCTCCCCAGAGCTGCCTGATGCCGCCCACTCCCTGTGGCACCAGTTGCTTTCCTGTGGAATGTTCGACCTGCCCCAAGAGCACAGAGGGAGCTGGAAAAAGAGCTTGCCAGGCTGCTCTCAATCCTTTACCAGCAGCCCTGGCTGAGTGGAGAAGTCCGAGCTGAGCGCAGATGTGCCAATGGAAAAGCTGTGCACAGGAAGGCTCGGTGGGAAGGATGAGCCAAGATCCATAGGCCTGGCAGCCTGAGCTTGCTGCCAGGGAAGGCCTCGGAGCAGATCCTCCGGAGTGCCATCCCACGGCACATGCAGGGAACCAGGGGGTCTGCTGGATGGTGGGAAAGCTTTGAGGAGGGATGGGGACAGCTGGGGGTCCTGGCGGGCTGTTGAGGGCTTCTCTGCGGGTGTTTGCGGGGGGTTGGTGTTGGGGAGCGTGTTGGGGAAGGAGTTGTCTGGAAGGTGAGAGGTCTAGGCTGGAAACTGAGTCAGCTTGAAGGCAGCATTTGTGGTTTAGCACAGCTTTGCTTATGGAGGGCGGAAGGAATATCTGTGACTATTTCCGTTCATGGTCCTGATTCTCCTGCAGGGAACAAGATGGGAGAACTGTATTTATTGGCCACTTAGGTATCTGACTTTCATTCCTTGAGAGCTTTTATTCCTTAAGAGAATGATGATATTATCATCCCTTCTTTGAAAACCATTTGCACACCAAAGAATGGTCTTGTTTTTGCCTCCGTGCAGTGTTATGTTTTGCAAAGTGACTTTCAATGGAATGTGTTATGGCAAATGAGTTGCTGCTTTTAGATGGGAACAAACTTCCAAATCATTCACATTCCCCAGCAATGGCTATTAATTTGAGAAGTTTGCAGATTTTGGAACTACTCCAGTGGCCCAATGAGAAGTAAAGCCTTCCTGAATTGAGGATTCTTAAGTGGCCTGATCCCGCAGAGCAGGGCAGGGTTTGCTGATGGTTTGAGCTGCTCCTAAAGATCCTGTTGGGCTGTCTCAGACACCTGGGGCCAGGGATTCCTTCCCAACTGGGCCACTTTGGGTGGGCTGGGGGCGGCCCCAGGGCAGGTGGCAGTGTGTGCAAGGGCCCTTTGTGACACGCTGCAGCATGGTCACCATGGCATGGAACGGGACAGGGTGTCCAAGGGCCCTCCCTTTGTGACACGTGGGGACATAGGAGCTGGCGGTGACAAGAGCACGCCACAGTGCTCGGAGTACACATCAGGACAGGACAGAACCGAGCAGTGCTGTGAGGAGCCCCCGCACAGTGCACTCGTTCGTGTCTGACCCAGAAAATTTCCAAGGCGTTATTCCTGCAGCTGACCTCGCGGCCAGACTGTGGGACTTGGTGACCGGAATCACTTACGAGGAGTCTCCTGTCATTGTGGCAGGAGCCCTCCAGACCAGAGTGCAGGACTTGCTGTCCTGCAGCCTTGCTGAGGCTCCTCTGTCTCAGGTGCCTTCAAGGCACAACTGCAATTGTTGACTTGGATATATCCTGAGGCATCTCTCTAGAAGGTGCCTTCAAGGCTAGAGGGTGGAATGGCGGGCAGATTTCTCAGGCTGTGCAAAGTGTTCAGGGGGGAAGAAAAGGAAGGCCCTGGAGCTGCCCCAGCACAACAGCCTGAAGAGCCAGAGCAGATCCAAACACTGCAGGATGGTGAGTGGCAGAGTGGGGCTATAGGGCTGATGCCTGCAGCCAGCTTGACCTCATCCCATCCCATCCCATCCCATCCCATCCCATCCCATCCCATCCCATCCCATCCCATCCCATCCCATCCCATCCCATCCCCTGGGGACATGCCCATGGACAGGACGGAAGTGGGGCCGGGCAGACACCCTGCAGTGGCCGTGCTCCATCCCCTGGGGCATCCCGGGACTGTCCCTGCTTGGGGAGCGCGGGGCTGGGCTGTGTTCTCCGGCCTCTCCCGCAGCCCCTCAGCTCTGGCTGCGCTCGCTCTTTGCCAGGTGCAGCCCTGGACCCGACACAAGAGCAGGAACCCAGCCGTGGCCGCTTCCGCAGAAGCCTGAAGGTACCAGCAGCCATCCCCACCTGGGCTGGGCCTGCTGTCACTGCTCAGCCGAGCACCACACTTGCAGCACTCCATGGAACACTCCGGGCTTCCCTGTCCTTTGTTCTCCTGCAGATGTTCCGGAAGTTCCTGCGCATTCGGCGGAGAAAGACCGGCAGCACAGCAGCTGAGGGCCCAGCCGAGCCTGACTCGGGGCTGACCGAGCTCCAGGCTGAGCCTGATGTCAGCCCGGATTCAGCTGAGCGCTCAGAAGACTCTGACGCCTCAGCGACTGAAACCTGGGCAAAGGCTCTTCTCATGTTAATGACTGAGGATGTGGCCATCACAAACAGCGACAATGAAGAGACTCAGGGCATCACAAATACTGACACCACGCCTGCTCCCGCTATGATTCATGCTCCCACTATGGATTTCTTCGAGGAGAGTGATGTTCCTTCTCAGCAGCAGGTAAGCAGCCTGGGGCCAGGCCTGGAGGCCTCCCAGGACTGTGTGTCCCCTCAAGCCATGGTAACCGGGCCCACTCGGCCTTTGAGGCCAGCACAGTGTGGTGGGAAGGGAAGCACTTCTTGCGGGAAGCTGGAGAAGTTGCTCCCTTGGACAGTGCTCCAAGTCTTCCCCATGCCCCCTCCAGGTGCCAGCCAAGGTGAAGAACATCCACCAGAGGCTGGTGTCCCACGTCTCTGTGGATGCCAGGCTGCAAATTGACCTTGTGAGGCTGGCTGAAGAACACCCTGCTGACGTGGTGCTGACCCTCCTGCGCTGTGCCCCAACGTGTGACAGGTACAGGGCCCACGAGCCTGGAGAGCTCAGGGCTCAGCAGCCTTTAGGGCCCGTGGCCCTGCACAGCCTGTCCCATGGGGTCTGCCAGACAGGCAGAGAGGCCCAGGACCCTCGGGCCCCTCTGTTTCCTGAGCCTGCTGCCACTGCTCCTTCCCTGCCCTTCAGGGCTCCAGGGCTCTGTCACCTGGGCCCCCACAGCTGCACAGGGCATGGTGCTGTGACTGACATGGCCCTGACACAGAGCTCTGATCCCACAGAGCTGCTGCAGTGCTGTGGAGAGCCATAGGCTCATCGGGACCAGCAGTGGAGAAAGTGCTGCCAACACTGCTCCGTGTGATGGAGGACTGGCCTCTGACCAGAAAGTGCACCTCTGATGGGGACAACGAGGACATTTTTGCCCTGGCTGTGAGTTTCTGGAACTGGCCTTTGCTCACCCCCAGGTCGCCTCTCCAGCAGCTCTCCATCCTCTCCACGCCTCAGGCGCTGGGCTGAAACCTGGGCTCGGGGCAGGCTCAGGGGGCACCAGGCCTTCTGCTCCCCTGCGTCTGCCCTTGGGCCCTGCCCCATGGACACCTCGGCGCTGAGCCCTGCCTTGGGCTGCTTCTCTTGTAGGCAACTCTAGTGATCTGGGTGATTGTGCCTGAGTGCAACAGGGCGGTGATCCCTTATTCTGGGCGACTGTTTGTGGCACTGCTCTTCCATGTTGTCTTCACCACACAGCAGATGCCACCAGAGGAAGTTGATAACTTCTGGAGAGCATGCCGGGAGGAACACCGCCTTCCCAGCAAGCCCAACAGGTCCCAGTCCTCCTGTCCTTCCCGTGCCCTTGTGGCTAGCGCCAGTGCTCCCAGTGTGACCTGGGCTTTTCTCTGCACACAGGTTTGCAGTGCAGGCCATGAAGGCTCTGCTCGGCCGACTGCGGTGTGACAATGTGGTGGAGGCTATGGAGCGCAAGCGTGGCTGGGACATGCTGCTGTGTGCTGACACCCAGCACGATGCCGTGGGTCTGCTTGCCAGGTGAGACCCCCTTCTCCCCACTGCCCCCAGCATTTGTGCCCTGTGCCCCACACAGTCCCTGTGGTCCTGGGCCAGAGGGGCTCGTCACCAAAGGACGGCCAAGAAGAATGGAAAAGGCTGGGAGAGGAGGGTGCCCAGAAGGGGCTGCTTCTCAAAGCGCCCACATCCCCTCCAGGGATGCTGGGGAAAGACCAGACCTCTGTGAGTCAGTCCTGGGAGAGGTTTGGTCTCCCCACCTCAGGGCTTTGTGTCCTTTTCCCCCTTCCAGGGAGATGCGGTGTATCTTTATCCCCTTGTGTTCCCTCATTGCATCACATCTACTCAAGCAGCTCTGCAGGGAGGATCCGTGCTGGGATCTTCCCTTCCTGGCATTCCTTGTGGAGGTGAGCTTGTTGGCCAGCGCTGCCTCGCTGAGCTGCCTCCCAGCTCTCTGCCCTCTCGTAGCCACAGCTGCCAGGACGGTGCCCACGCCCTGTGCTGCTGCCTGGGCCCAGCCCTGTGCGGTTCTGGGCTCCTGCCGGCCGGGTCCCCTGTCACTGCCCTGTGCCTTTCAGGTCCTGCATTGCCTGGACATGACTAAATGTGCAGACAGCATACTGGAGATCATGTCAAGGCACCTGCAGAGCGAGTGCAGGCAGCGGCGTCACCTGGCGCTCAGAGGCCTCGTGGTGCTCAGCAAGGATCCCTCGATGGTGAGAAGGGGGCAGCGGCTGAAGCTGCGCTGGGCAAAGCAGCCCCTTGGGCTGGCAGGGCTTCAGGAGCTGAGGCAGCTGCTGCCAGCTCTCCTGCCTCACCTGCCCCGCTGCTTTGGGACAGGCCTTTGGCCTGCGGGCCCTGCAGC
The DNA here is from genome assembly GCF_031753505.1 of Anomalospiza imberbis. NCBI lineage: Eukaryota > Metazoa > Chordata > Aves > Passeriformes > Viduidae > Anomalospiza > Anomalospiza imberbis. Next base: position 68,913 of record NW_027099728.1, on the reverse strand, counting down.
AGCAGGGTGGGGCTGCAGAGCCAGGGCGGTGTTGGCCGTGCAGCCGTCCATGGCTTTCCAGCACAGCCTTGTGTTCCACACAGGCCAGAAGGATGTGCAGTCTGTCTCAAAACCTTGTGGAGCGGCTGGGGGATGCACATGGATATGATGTCAGCATGACCCTCTCTGTGCTCACAAGTATACTTGAGAACGAACACATCGTGATATCCAGCACCACCGCCCCGAAGCTGGCTGAGGCACTCCTGCCACTCTTTGACTGTGTAAGGCTCTGTGCCCCCAGCCACGCACACTGGCTGCTGCCCAGAAATTTTGTGGGTTTTCTGGCCTTCGGCCAGGTGGGCTTGGGGAAGTTGCTAATGAGGTATTTTCCTTTCTCCCAGGACGACATCCATATGCAGCTGCTCTCCCTAAACCTCTTCTTCAAGGTGATGGACATGGTAGCGAACAAGGGGAAAAAGCCCCTGAGGCGGATTGTGAGGCAGAGCCTGCTGCCTCTCTTCTTCCATTGCCATGATGAGAATAAGCGTGTGGCAAAGGTGAGATTTTGAGTGATGCTGGTGCATCCTTGGAAGGGGTCTCTGATGTCTCCTGGCCTGGCCTCTCCCAGGCTCCAGCCTTCTGCTCCTGGCCTTGCCGCAGGGACAGAAGTCCTTTTCTTTGGGCTGTGGCGGCATCTCCACGTCTCTCCTGCTCTCCAGGCCTCTCGTGAACTGCTGCTTTGTGTAGCAAGGTTCCTGAAGAGAAGGAAGCTCAAGCGACTACTTAAGAGGGAGAAGATGTTGAAGTTCAGCAAATGCCTGGTAAGGACGGCCTGGAATCCCCAGGCTCAGCCTGGAGAAGCCCCCTGAGCGCGGTGCTGGGTGTGTGGGCTGGCAGCTGTGCCCCTGCCCGGTGCTGCACCCAGAGGCCGCGCGGGCTCTTCTCCAGGCTCCCGTGGGCCCCAGCCGGGTGCCGATGGAGCCCCGGCCCAGCGGGGCTGCGGGGCGGCCCCGCGGCTCCCCGGGCAGCAGCCGGCCCTCTGCCGCCTCCAGAGCCCGGCGCCAGCGGCTTCTGGCCGGGCCTCGGGGCTGTGCGGGCAGGGGAGGCCGGGGCAGGGCGCAGGGAGCGCTCGGCCCAGGGGCCGAGCCCGTGCCAACCCTTCCCTCCTGCCGCTCTCTCCAGCTGGAAGAGGACAGGAGCCGAGTGGCCGAGCACCTGCGCCGGGCCCTGCCCTACCTGCAGAGCCCACAGGAGCCCCTGCGAGAGGCGGCCGTCAGGTTCATGGGTGAGCCACGAGCCCGGGCTCCCTCCCTGCCCCGCCTCAGCTCGGCCCCAACCGTGGCTGCTGCCCCGGCAGCGCCGTCCGGGCCCGGCGCCGTGGAGCCCCGCCTGGCCTCGGCGCTGCTGCCGCCCTCCGGCAGCCGTGCCCTGGGGCGGCAGCGTGCGGCAAGGGCCCGGGCTGAGCCCTGCCGGGCCACCAGGGCGTGTGGCCACAGGGCTGGCAGCGCCGCTGGAAGGGAGCTGTGCCGCTGGCAGCGCCGTGACAGCCTCTGTGTTCACAGGCACGGCCGGGGTGCTTCTGATGGGGCAGCAGGAAGAACTCCACACCCTCCGTCAGGGTGAGTGAAGGCAGCGGGCTGACAGCGGGGACTGGCGGGAGAGGTGCAATGCCTGGGCAGGGTGCTGCAATCCCTGTCCCGGCTGGGGTGGGCTTTGCTCCTTGTGTGGATGAGAGGTGGCGTGGGCAGAGCACAGCGAGATTTCAGGGTCTCGGAGAGGCGGACTCATGGCAGGCTGATCCAGTTGACACCCCCTTTTCTTGTGGCTATGGCAAGAGCTGGGTGTGATGGACCTCGCAGGAAGGTCTCCTAGGATTCCTACAGAGCCTGGCTCTAACTGGGGCTCTGCTCCTCTCTCTTCCAGCCCTTCAAGCCCTGAGGAGAGATGACAGCCCTTCCCAGACAAACATAGAATTTCAACATCTATTCAATGAAAGAGCTGCCGAACTGGCTCAGAAGAACCAGTGTCTGCATCAGGCCTCCAAATGCCATGGAAGATGAGACCACCTTGAGACCAGAAGAGACCAGCTGGAGCTCCAGGCACAGCGGATGATTGGCACGGCTGACCCTGTGGGAAACTTGCAGGGCTTCAGCCCTCTCCCTGCTTATAGATAGCTTCTTCCCTCCAGCCCTCAGATCCTGCCGATCCCATTTTTTCCCTCCCACCTCAGCCCTTGGTTTCATCGGCCATTAATAAACAGTTTGGCTTCTTCACTTTGCCTCCATCTCTGTGGAGATGAAGCGATGCAAATCCCGAGCCCTGGGGCACACGGGCCCCTGCTGCCGTCCTCTTCCATGCCATGGTTTGTGCACACACACAGAGGAACGAGGGCAGATCAGGCTGGAAAGGTGCCTGTGCTGAAATTCCACAACACTGTGGAGTTACAGATCTTGCTGAGCACCTTGGAGCCCCTAGAACTTTGGAAGAGCCAGCCTGAGTATGCTCTGAACCCAGCTGTGAGGGATTCCATGGCAAGCATCCACAGAGGGCAAAGGAGCTTGGAATGCTGGAGGTTTTCAAGAACAGCTTCCTGAAAGCACAGCAGTGCTCCATCCCTGCACAGGATGAGGAAGAGGGCAGAACCAGCGACCATCCGGGCTTAACAGGGAGCTTTGGGTGTGCCTGAGGGCAAATGAAGCAGCAGCGCGGTGCCCGAGACTCGGACGCGCGACCGTGCCAGTGCCTGGAGCGCTGTCAGGCAGTGCCGGGATCCTGGGTGTGGTTCTGGTCCCCACAAGTGAGGAATGGCAGCCCCAGGCTCAGAGCCAGTCAGGAAGCCAACCAAGTGAGCCCACAGGGAGGGCGCCCTTCCAGTTTCTCTGGGCCATGGCCGCAAAACAGCCCCTGCTGCTTCTTCCTCCGCCTGTGTTTGGGGTGTGCTGGTGGCAGAGGCAGCCAGGTTGGACTCTGCTTTCCAAAGCCTGTTGGGAGCAGGCATGAAAAGCACTGCGTGCTGGAAGGTGCTGGCAAGAGCGTCCTGTGGGAACAGGGCTCTGGGCTCTGGCCGGGACCAGCCTGGTTTTGGTGCCGTGAGTGCAGGCAGGAGTTGAGGCAGCTGAAGAGGCAGCGGGCAGCTCATGTTTGTAGAGGGCCTGAGGCTGCACGTCTGAGCCTCCACCTGGAAACACACTTGGGGGAATACGGGCTAGAGCTGGAGTGCCTGTCCTGAAAGGACCTGAAGTCTTTCAGCCTTGCCAGCGTTTCTTGAGGGTGTGTTGGTGTTCCCCAGAAAAGCTGCACGTTTGGGGAAACGCCTTTGGAGGAAAGGGGCTTGCTTCTCAAGGAAAGTGCTTCCCAGGGAGCTCCCAGTGAGGTAGGTGCGAGTATCCCCCTTTGGCTCTCTGTGCTCCTTTCAGTCCTTGAAGGCCCATTGCACTTGGCAGAGGGGCAGGAAGAAGGCTGTGACGAGCATCCACCCGGACCTGCCGAGACCAAGCCAAGCACCTGCAGCAGGATGTGTTACCCCCCTTTGGACAGAGGTGCGAGCAGAACCGTCTCTGTCCCGCTGTGAGCCCCAAAGCTCTCTGTGGGAGCTGTGAATGAAAAGGCCTTTACACACACCCTTTTCACATCTTCCCTGTCTGCTGTTGTCCCAGATCAAAAAAAGCAAGATGTATTCTATTTGCCATCTGTATGGCAGTTGTCTTGTGTGAAGTGGGCAGTTGTTCCTTATCTCTTCCACAATCAATCCTCCCTCTGGAAAGACATCTGCTGATAGTGGGCCACTGCAAGACTGAAAAGAACTGTAACATGCCATTGTGAGATGCTCCGCCCAGAGGGAGGAGCCAAGCATCCCTACCTGCATGTATGGTCTTGAACTTCTGGCCCAGGAGCACAGCTATTTCTGCGCTGGATTTTCCCAGAGGAACAGCTGCCTCTTCCACTGCCTCTTCAGAGGAAGACTGCACCCTTTTCCACAAGATCACTTCTCCAACAGAACCACACCTGACACTCCGGGAGGACTGCAGCCACAATTCCAATTGGACTGCTACCAACACCCTGTCCACCAGGGTGTCAGGTTGTATTCTGACTCTGTCTGTGTTGTTTTAGTTCACTGCATTGTTTATTTTATCTGTTATTTTCTTCCCTAATAAAGAACTGGTATTCCTGCTCCCATATTTTTGCCTGGGAGTCCCCCTTAATTTCAAACTTAGAGCAATTCAGAGGGAAGAGGTCTACATTTTTCCATTTCAGGGGAGGTTCCTGCCTTCCTTAGCAGACACCTGTCTTTCCAAACCAAGACAGCTGGGTTTCAACTCTTGGCAATATGCATTTGCCTCCTGCTTGGAGGGAGCTGCTGTGGCCCAGGGCCAGCACAGAGCTGGGCTGGGTGGGCCAGGCAGTGTGGAGAGTCTTGGCTGATCTTGGTGCGTGCCTGGCCTCAGAAAGGCTTGGAAGGTTTGCCTCCCAAAGTGTCCTGCTCATTGGCTCTCCCTGTGCATCTTGGAGAGCACAAGGTGGGCATTTCTGGCAGCTGGGCATCAGCAGGCCTTACAATGGGGGCGTGTTGTGGAGCGAGCCCAGCTGAGGTACCCTGAGAGGAGCCCAGTGCTCCTTGCTCCTCTTTGCTGATACGGGAGCGTCTGTCTGCTTTCGGGATGGCCCTGGCTGCGTGAGGGGTGCTACGTGGACACGAGACAGCCGGTCCTGTCCCGCTGGGTCCCAGCAGTGCCTCGCAGCAGTCCTGCATCCACGTCAGGATGCTGGCCAAGAGAGGCCCTGGCAGCTGAGGCAGCTGATTTTAAGCTTGTGCAGATACACACAGGGGATGGCCAACAGTGTTCCCTCAGGGTACAGCAGTCCTGAGGGGCCTCCCCAGAGCTGCCTGATGCCGCCCACTCCCTGTGGCACCAGTTGCTTTCCTGTGGAATGTTCTACCTGCCCCAAGAGCACAGAGGGAGCTGGAAAAAGAGCTTGCCAGGCTGCTCTCAATCCTTTACCAGCAGCCCTGGCTGAGTGGAGAAGTCCGAGCTGAGCGCAGATGTGCCAATGGAAAAGCCGTGCACGGGAAGGCTCGGTGGGAAGGATGAGCCAGGATCCATAGGCCTGGCAGCCTGAGCTTGCTGCCAGGGAAGGCCTCGGAGCAGATCCTCCGGAGTGCCATCCCACGGCACATGCAGGGAACCAGGGGGTCTGCTGGATGGTGGGAAAGCTTTGAGGAGGGATGGGGACAGCTGGGGGTCCTGGCGGGCTGTTGAGGGCTTCTCTGCGGGTGTTTGCGGGGGGTTGGTGTTGGGGAGCGTGTTGGGGAAGGAGTTGTCTGGAAGGTGAGAGGTCTAGGCTGGAAACTGAGTCAGCTTGAAGGCAGCATTTGTGGTTTAGCACAGCTTTGCTTATGGAGGGCGGAAGGAATATCTGTGACTATTTCCGTTCATGGTCCTGATTCTCCTGCAGGGAACAAGATGGGAGAACTGTATTTATTGGCCACTTAGGTATCTGACTTTCATTCCTTGAGAGCTTTTATTCCTTAAGAGAATGATGATATTATCATCCCTTCTTTGAAAACCATTTGCACACCAAAGAATGGTCTTGTTTTTGCCTCCGTGCAGTGTTATGTTTTGCAAAGTGACTTTCAATGGAATGTGTTATGGCAAATGAGTTGCTGCTTTTAGATGGGAACAAACTTCCAAATCATTCACATTCCCCAGCAATGGCTATTAATTTGAGAAGTTTGCAGATTTTGGAACTACTCCAGTGGCCCAATGAGAAGTAAAGCCTTCCTGAATTGAGGATTCTTAAGTGGCCTGATCCCGCAGAGCAGGGCAGGGTTTGCTGATGGTTTGAGCTGCTCCTAAAGATCCTGTTGGGCTGTCTCAGACACCTGGGGCCAGGGATTCCTTCCCAACTGGGCCACTTTGGGTGGGCTGGGGGCGGCCCCAGGGCAGGTGGCAGTGTGTGCAAGGGCCCTTTGTGACACGCTGCAGCATGGTCACCATGGCATGGAACGGGACAGGGTGTCCAAGGGCCCTCCCTTTGTGACACGTGGGGACATAGGAGCTGGCGGTGACAAGAGCACGCCACAGTGCTCGGAGTACACATCAGGACAGGACAGAACCGAGCAGTGCTGTGAGGAGCCCCCGCACAGTGCACTCGTTCGTGTCTGACCCAGAAAATTTCCAAGGCGTTATTCCTGCAGCTGACCTCGCGGCCAGACTGTGGGACTTGGTGACCGGAATCACTTACGAGGAGTCTCCTGTCATTGTGGCAGGAGCCCTCCAGACCAGAGTGCAGGACTTGCTGTCCTGCAGCCTTGCTGAGGCTCCTCTGTCTCAGGTGCCTTCAAGGCACAACTGCAATTGTTGACTTGGATATATCCTGAGGCATCTCTCTAGAAGGTGCCTTCAAGGCTAGAGGGTGGAATGGCGGGCAGATTTCTCAGGCTGTGCAAAGTGTTCAGGGGGGAAGAAAAGGAAGGCCCTGGAGCTGCCCCAGCACAACAGCCTGAAGAGCCAGAGCAGATCCAAACACTGCAGGATGGTGAGTGGCAGAGTGGGGCTATAGGGCTGATGCCTGCAGCCAGCTTGACCTCATCCCATCCCATCCCATCCCATCCCATCCCATCCCATCCCATCCCATCCCATCCCATCCCATCCCATCCCCTGGGGACATGCCCATGGACAGGACGGAAGTGGGGCCGGGCAGACACCCTGCAGTGGCCGTGCTCCATCCCCTGGGGCATCCCGGGACTGTCCCTGCTTGGGGAGCGCGGGGCTGGGCTGTGTTCTCCGGCCTCTCCCGCAGCCCCTCAGCTCTGGCTGCGCTCGCTCTTTGCCAGGTGCAGCCCTGGACCGGACACAAGAGCAGGAACCCAGCCGTGGCCGCTTCCGCAGAAGCCTGAAGGTACCAGCAGCCATCCCCACCTGGGCTGGGCCTGCTGTCACTGCTCAGCCGAGCACCACACTTGCAGCACTCCATGGAACACTCCGGGCTTCCCTGTCCTTTGTTCTCCTGCAGATGTTCCGGAAGTTCCTGCGCATTCGGCGGAGAAAGACCGGCAGCACAGCAGCTGAGGGCCCAGCCGAGCCTGACTCGGGGCTGACCGAGCTCCAGGCTGAGCCTGATGTCAGCCCGGATTCAGCTGAGCGCTCAGAAGACTCTGACGCCTCAGCGACTGAAACCTGGGCAAAGGCTCTTCTCATGTTAATGACTGAGGATGTGGCCATCACAAACAGCGACAATGAAGAGACTCAGGGCATCACAAATACTGACACCACGCCTGCTCCCGCTATGATTCATGCTCCCACTATGGATTTCTTCGAGGAGAGTGATGTTCCTTCTCAGCAGCAGGTAAGCAGCCTGGGGCCAGGCCTGGAGGCCTCCCAGGACTGTGTGTCCCCTCAAGCCATGGTAACCGGGCCCACTCGGCCTTTGAGGCCAGCACAGTGTGGTGGGAAGGGAAGCACTTCTTGCGGGAAGCTGGAGAAGTTGCTCCCTTGGACAGTGCTCCAAGTCTTCCCCATGCCCCCTCCAGGTGCCAGCCAAGGTGAAGAACATCCACCAGAGGCTGGTGTCCCACGTCTCTGTGGATGCCAGGCTGCAAATTGACCTTGTGAGGCTGGCTGAAGAACACCCTGCTGACGTGGTGCTGACCCTCCTGCGCTGTGCCCCAACGTGTGACAGGTACAGGGCCCACGAGCCTGGAGAGCTCAGGGCTCAGCAGCCTTTAGGGCCCGTGGCCCTGCACAGCCTGTCCCATGGGGTCTGCCAGACAGGCAGAGAGGCCCAGGACCCTCGGGCCCCTCTGTTTCCTGAGCCTGCTGCCACTGCTCCTTCCCTGCCCTTCAGGGCTCCAGGGCTCTGTCACCTGGGCCCCCACAGCTGCACAGGGCATGGTGCTGTGACTGACATGGCCCTGACACAGAGCTCTGATCCCACAGAGCTGCTGCAGTGCTGTGGAGAGCCATAGGCTCATCGGGACCAGCAGTGGAGAAAGTGCTGCCAACACTGCTCCGTGTGATGGAGGACTGGCCTCTGACCAGAAAGTGCACCTCTGATGGGGACAACGAGGACATTTTTGCCCTGGCTGTGAGTTTCTGGAACTGGCCTTTGCTCACCCCCAGGTCGCCTCTCCAGCAGCTCTCCATCCTCTCCACGCCTCAGGCGCTGGGCTGAAACCTGGGCTCGGGGCAGGCTCAGGGGGCACCAGGCCTTCTGCTCCCCTGCGTCTGCCCTTGGGCCCTGCCCCATGGACACCTCGGCGCTGAGCCCTGCCTTGGGCTGCTTCTCTTGTAGGCAACTCTAGTGATCTGGGTGATTGTGCCTGAGTGCAACAGGGCGGTGATCCCTTATTCTGGGCGACTGTTTGTGGCACTGCTCTTCCATGTTGTCTTCACCACACAGCAGATGCCACCAGAGGAAGTTGATAACTTCTGGAGAGCATGCCGGGAGGAACACCGCCTTCCCAGCAAGCCCAACAGGTCCCAGTCCTCCTGTCCTTCCCGTGCCCTTGTGGCTAGCGCCAGTGCTCCCAGTGTGACCTGGGCTTTTCTCTGCACACAGGTTTGCAGTGCAGGCCATGAAGGCTCTGCTCGGCCGACTGCGGTGTGACAATGTGGTGGAGGCTATGGAGCGCAAGCGTGGCTGGGACATGCTGCTGTGTGCTGACACCCAGCACGATGCCGTGGGTCTGCTTGCCAGGTGAGACCCCCTTCTCCCCACTGCCCCCAGCATTTGTGCCCTGTGCCCCACACAGTCCCTGTGGTCCTGGGCCAGAGGGGCTCGTCACCAAAGGACGGCCAAGAAGAATGGAAAAGGCTGGGAGAGGAGGGTGCCCAGAAGGGGCTGCTTCTCAAAGCGCCCACATCCCCTCCAGGGATGCTGGGGAAAGACCAGACCTCTGTGAGTCAGTCCTGGGAGAGGTTTGGTCTCCCCACCTCAGGGCTTTGTGTCCTTTTCCCCCTTCCAGGGAGATGCGGTGTATCTTTATCCCCTTGTGTTCCCTCATTGCATCACATCTACTCAAGCAGCTCTGCAGGGAGGATCCGTGCTGGGATCTTCCCTTCCTGGCATTCCTTGTGGAGGTGAGCTTGTTGGCCAGCGCTGCCTCGCTGAGCTGCCTCCCAGCTCTCTGCCCTCTCGTAGCCACAGCTGCCAGGACGGTGCCCACGCCCTGTGCTGCTGCCTGGGCCCAGCCCTGTGCGGTTCTGGGCTCCTGCCGGCCGGGTCCCCTGTCACTGCCCTGTGCCTTTCAGGTCCTGCATTGCCTGGACATGACTAAATGTGCAGACAGCATACTGGAGATCATGTCAAGGCACCTGCAGAGCGAGTGCAGGCAGCGGCGTCACCTGGCGCTCAGAGGCCTCGTGGTGCTCAGCAAGGATCCCTCGATGGTGAGAAGGGGGCAGCGGCTGAAGCTGCGCTGGGCAAAGCAGCCCCTTGGGCTGGCAGGGCTTCAGGAGCTGAGGCAGCTGCTGCCAGCTCTCCTGCCTCACCTGCCCCGCTGCTTTGGGACAGGCCTTTGGCCTGCGGGCCCTGCAGCAGCAGGGTGGGGCTGCAGAGCCAGGGCGGTGTTGGCCGTGCAGCCGTCCATGGCTTTCCAGCACAGCCTTGTGTTCCACACAGGCCAGTAGGATGTGCAGTCTGTCTCAAAACCTTGTGGAGCGGCTGGGGGATGCACATGGATATGATGTCAGCATGACCCTCTCTGTGCTCACAAGTATACTTGAGAACGAACACATCGTGATATCCAGCACCACCGCCCCGAAGCTGGCTGAGGCACTCCTGCCACTCTTTGACTGTGTAAGGCTCTGTGCCCCCAGCCACGCACACTGGCTGCTGCCCAGAAATTTTGTGGGTTTTCTGGCCTTCGGCCAGGTGGGCTTGGGGAAGTTGCTAATGAGGTATTTTCCTTTCTCCCAGGACGACATCCATATGCAGCTGCTCTCCCTAAACCTCTTCTTCAAGGTGATGGACATGGTAGCGAACAAGGGGAAAAAGCCCCTGAGGCGGATTGTGAGGCAGAGCCTGCTGCCTCTCTTCTTCCATTGCCATGATGAGAATAAGCGTGTGGCAAAGGTGAGATTTTGAGTGATGCTGGTGCATCCTTGGAAGGGGTCTCTGATGTCTCCTGGCCTGGCCTCTCCCAGGCTCCAGCCTTCTGCTCCTGGCCTTGCCGCAGGGACAGAAGTCCTTTTCTTTGGGCTGTGGCGGCATCTCCACGTCTCTCCTGCTCTCCAGGCCTCTCGTGAACTGCTGCTTTGTGTAGCAAGGTTCCTGAAGAGAAGGAAGCTCAAGCGACTACTTAAGAGGGAGAAGATGTTGAAGTTCAGCAAATGCCTGGTAAGGACGGCCTGGAATCCCCAGGCTCAGCCTGGAGAAGCCCCCTGAGCGCGGTGCTGGGTGTGTGGGCTGGCAGCTGTGCCCCTGCCCGGTGCTGCACCCAGAGGCCGCGCGGGCTCTTCTCCAGGCTCCCGTGGGCCCCAGCCGGGTGCCGATGGAGCCCCGGCCCAGCGGGGCTGCGGGGCGGCCCCGCGGCTCCCCGGGCAGCAGCCGGCCCTCTGCCGCCTCCAGAGCCCGGCGCCAGCGGCTTCTGGCCGGGCCTCGGGGCTGTGCGGGCAGGGGAGGCCGGGGCAGGGCGCAGGGAGCGCTCGGCCCAGGGGCCGAGCCCGCGCCAACCCTTCCCTCCTGCCGCTCTCTCCAGCTGGAAGAGGACAGGAGCCGAGTGGCCGAGCACCTGCGCCGGGCCCTGCCCTACCTGCAGAGCCCACAGGAGCCCCTGCGAGAGGCGGCCGTCAGGTTCATGGGTGAGCCACGAGCCCGGGCTCCCTCCCTGCCCCGCCTCAGCTCGGCCCCAACCGTGGCTGCTGCCCCGGCAGCGCCGTCCGGGCCCGGCGCCGTGGAGCCCCGCCTGGCCTCGGCGCTGCTGCCGCCCTCCGGCAGCCGTGCCCTGGGGCGGCAGCGTGCGGCAAGGGCCCGGGCTGAGCCCTGCCGGGCCACCAGGGCGTGTGGCCACAGGGCTGGCAGCGCCGCTGGAAGGGAGCTGTGCCGCTGGCAGCGCCGTGACAGCCTCTGTGTTCACAGGCACGGCCGGGGTGCTTCTGATGGGGCAGCAGGAAGAACTCCACACCCTCCGTCAGGGTGAGTGAAGGCAGCGGGCTGACAGCGGGGACTGGCGGGAGAGGTGCAATGCCTGGGCAGGGTGCTGCAATCCCTGTCCCGGCTGGGGTGGGCTTTGCTCCTTGTGTGGATGAGAGGTGGCGTGGGCAGAGCACAGCGAGATTTCAGGGTCTCGGAGGGGCTGACTCATGGCAGGCTGATCCAGTTGACACCCCCTTTTCTTGTGGCTATGGCAAGAGCTGGGTGTGATGGACCTCGCAGGAAGGTCTCCTAGGATTCCTACAGAGCCTGGCTCTAACTGGGGCTCTGCTCCTCTCTCTTCCAGCCCTTCAAGCCCTGAGGAGAGATGACAGACCTTCCCAGACAAACATGGTATTTCAACATCTATTCAATGAAAGAGCTGCCGAACTGGCTCAGAAGAACCAGTGTCTGCATCAGGCCTCCAAATGCCATGGAAGATGAGACCACCTTGAGACCAGAAGAGACCAGCTGGAGCTCCAGGCACAGCGGATGATTGGCACGGCTGACCCTGTGGGAAACTTGCAGGGCTTCAGCCCTCTCCCTGCTTATAGATAGCTTCTTCCCTCCAGCCCTCAGATCCTGCCGATCCCATTTTTTCCCTCCCACCTCAGCCCTTGGTTTCATCGGCCATTAATAAACAGTTTGGCTTCTTCACTTTGCCTCCATCTCTGTGGAGATGAAGCGATGCAAACCCCGAGCCCTGGGGCACACGGGCCCCTGCTGCCGTCCTCTTCCATGCCATGGTTTGTGCACACACACAGAGGAACGAGGGCAGATCAGGCTGGAAAGGTGCCTGTGCTGAAATTCCACAACACTGTGGAGTTACAGATCTTGCTGAGCACCTTGGAGCCCCTAGAACTTTGGAAGAGCCAGCCTGAGTATGCTCTGAACCCAGCTGTGAGGGATTCCATGGCAAGCATCCACAGAGGGCAAAGGAGCTTGGAATGCTGGAGGTTTTCAAGAACAGCTTCCTGAAAGCACAGCAGTGCTCCATCCCTGCACAGGATGAGGAAGAGGGCAGAACCAGCGACCATCCGGGCTTAACAGGGAGCTTTGGGTGTGCCTGAGGGCAAAGGAAGCAGCAGCGCGGTGCCCGAGACTCGGACGCGCGACCGTGCCAGTGCCTGGAGCGCTGTCAGGCAGTGCCGGGATCCTGGGTGTGGTTCTGGTCCCCACAAGTGAGGAATGGCAGCCCCAGGCTCAGAGCCAGTCAGGAAGCCAACCAAGTGAGCCCACAGGGAGGGCGCCCTTCCAGTTTCTCTGGGCCATGGCCGCAAAACAGCCCCTGCTGCTTCTTCCTCCGCCTGTGTTTGGGGTGTGCTGGTGGCAGAGGCAGCCAGGTTGGACTCTGCTTTCCAAAGCCTGTTGGGAGCAGGCATGAAAAGCACTGCGTGCTGGAAGGTGCTGGCAAGAGCGTCCTGTGGGAACAGGGCTCTGGGCTCTGGCCGGGACCAGCCTGGTTTTGGTGCCGTGAGTGCAGGCAGGAGTTGAGGCAGCTGAAGAGGCAGCGGGCAGCTCATGTTTGTAGAGGGCCTGAGGCTGCACGTCTGAGCCTCCACCTGGAAACACACTTGGGGGAATACGGGCTAGAGCTGGAGTGCCTGTCCTGAAAGGACCTGAAGTCTTTCAGCCTTGCCAGCGTTTCTTGAGGGTGTGTTGGTGTTCCCCAGAAAAGCTGCACGTTTGGGGAAACGCCTTTGGAGGAAAGGGGCTTGCTTCTCAAGGAAAGTGCTTCCCAGGGAGCTCCCAGTGAGGTAGGTGCGAGTATCCCCCTTTGGCTCTCTGTGCTCCTTTCAGTCCTTGAAGGCCCATTGCACTTGGCAGAGGGGCAGGAAGAAGGCTGTGACGAGCATCCACCCGGACCTGCCGAGACCAAGCCAAGCACCTGCAGCAGGATGTGTTACCCCCCTTTGGACAGAGGTGCGAGCAGAACCGTCTCTGTCCCGCTGTGAGCCCCAAAGCTCTCTGTGGGAGCTGTGAATGAAAAGGCCTTTACACACACCCTTTTCACATCTTCCCTGTCTGCTGTTGTCCCAGATCAAAAAAAGCAAGATGTATTCTATTTGCCATCTGTATGGCAGTTGTCTTGTGTGAAGTGGGCAGTTGTTCCTTATCTCTTCCACAATCAATCCTCCCTCTGGAAAGACATCTGCTGATAGTGGGCCACTGCAAGACTGAAAAGAACTGTAACATGCCATTGTGAGATGCTCCGCCCAGAGGGAGGAGCCAAGCATCCCTACCTGCATGTATGGTCTTGAACTTCTGGCCCAGGAGCACAGCTATTTCTGCGCTGGATTTTCCCAGAGGAACAGCTGCCTCTTCCACTGCCTCTTCAGAGGAAGACTGCACCCTTTTCCACAAGATCACTTCTCCAACAGAACCACACCTGACACTCCGGGAGGACTGCAGCCACAATTCCAATTGGACTGCTACCAACACCCTGTCCACCAGGGTGTCAGGTTGTATTCTGACTCTGTCTGTGTTGTTTTAGTTCACTGCATTGTTTATTTTATCTGTTATTTTCTTCCCTAATAAAGAACTGGTATTCCTGCTCCCATATTTTTGCCTGGGAGTCCCCCTTAATTTCAAACTTAGAGCAATTCAGAGGGAAGAGGTCTACATTTTTCCATTTCAGGGGAGGTTCCTGCCTTCCTTAGCAGACACCTGTCTTTCCAAACCAAGACAGCTGGGTTTCAACTCTTGGCAATATGCATTTGCCTCCTGCTTGGAGGGAGCTGCTGTGGCCCAGGGCCAGCACAGAGCTGGGCTGGGTGGGCCAGGCAGTGTGGAGAGTCTTGGCTGATCTTGGTGCGTGCCTGGCCTCAGAAAGGCTTGGAAGGTTTGCCTCCCAAAGTGTCCTGCTCATTGGCTCTCCCTGTGCATCTTGGAGAGCACAAGGTGGGCATTTCTGGCAGCTGGGCATCAGCAGGCCTTACAATGGGGGCGTGTTGTGGAGCGAGCCCAGCTGAGGTACCCTGAGAGGAGCCCAGTGCTCCTTGCTCCTCTCTGCTGACACGGGAGCGTCTGTCTGCTTTCGGGATGGCCCTGGCTGCGTGAGGGGTGCTACGTGGACACGAGACAGCCGGTCCTGTCCCGCTGGGTCCCAGCAGTGCCTCGCAGCAGTCCTGCATCCACGTCAGGATGCTGGCCAAGAGAGGCCCTGGCAGCTGAGGCAGCTGATTTTAAGCTTGTGCAGATACACACAGGGGATGGCCAACAGTGTTCCCTCAGGGTACAGCAGTCCTGAGGGGCCTCCCCAGAGCTGCCTGATGCCGCCCACTCCCTGTGGCACCAGTTGCTTTCCTGTGGAATGTTCTACCTGCCCCAAGAGCACAGAGGGAGCTGGAAAAAGAGCTTGCCAGGCTGCTCTCAATCCTTTACCAGCAGCCCTGGCTGAGTGGAGAAGTCCGAGCTGAGCGCAGATGTGCCAATGGAAAAGCCGTGCACGGGAAGGCTCGGTGGGAAGGATGAGCCAGGATCCATAGGCCTGGCAGCCTGAGCTTGCTGCCAGGGAAGGCCTCGGAGCAGATCCTCCGGAGTGCCATCCCACGGCACATGCAGGGAACCAGGGGGTCTGCTGGATGGTGGGAAAGCTTTGAGGAGGGATGGGGACAGCTGGGGGTCCTGGCGGGCTGTTGAGGGCTTCTCTGCGGGTGTTTGCGGGGGGTTGGTGTTGGGGAGCGTGTTGGGGAAGGAGTTGTCTGGAAGGTGAGAGGTCTAGGCTGGAAACTGAGTCAGCTTGAAGGCAGCATTTGTGGTTTAGCACAGCTTTGCTTATGGAGGGCGGAAGGAATATCTGTGACTATTTCCGTTCATGGTCCTGATTCTCCTGCAGGGAACAAGATGGGAGAACTGTATTTATTGGCCACTTAGGTATCTGACTTTCATTCCTTGAGAGCTTTTATTCCTTAAGAGAATGATGATATTATCATCCCTTCTTTGAAAACCATTTGCACACCAAAGAATGGTCTTGTTTTTGCCTCCGTGCAGTGTTATGTTTTGCAAAGTGACTTTCAATGGAATGTGTTACGGCAAATGAGTTGCTGCTTTTAGATGGGAACAAACTTCCAAATCATTCACATTCCCCAGCAATGGCTATTAATTTGAGAAGTTTGCAGATTTTGGAACTACTCCAGTGGCCCAATGAGAAGTAAAGCCTTCCTGAATTGAGGATTCTTAAGTGGCCTGATCCCGCAGAGCAGGGCAGGGTTTGCTGATGGTTTGAGCTGCTCCTAAAGATCCTGTTGGGCTGTCTCAGACACCTGGGGCCAGGGATTCCTTCCCAACTGGGCCACTTTGGGTGGGCTGGGGGCGGCCCCAGGGCAGGTGGCAGTGTGTGCAAGGGCCCTTTGTGACACGCTGCAGCATGGTCACCATGGCATGGAACGGGACAGGGTGTCCAAGGGCCCTCCCTTTGTGACACGTGGGGACATAGGAGCTGGCGGTGACAAGAGCACGCCACAGTGCTCGGAGTACACATCAGGACAGGACAGAACCGAGCAGTGCTGTGAGGAGCCCCCGCACAGTGCACTCGTTCGTGTCTGACCCAGAAAATTTCCAAGGCGTTATTCCTGCAGCTGACCTCGCGGCCAGACTGTGGGACTTGGTGACCGGAATCACTTACGAGGAGTCTCCTGTCATTGTGGCAGGAGCCCTCCAGACCAGAGTGCAGGACTTGCTGTCCTGCAGCCTTGCTGAGGCTCCTCTGTCTCAGGTGCCTTCAAGGCACAACTGCAATTGTTGACTTGGATATATCCTGAGGCATCTCTCTAGAAGGTGCCTTCAAGGCTAGAGGGTGGAATGGCGGGCAGATTTCTCAGGCTGTGCAAAGTGTTCAGGGGGGAAGAAAAGGAAGGCCCTGGAGCTGCCCCAGCACAACAGCCTGAAGAGCCAGAGCAGATCCAAACACTGCAGGATGGTGAGTGGCAGAGTGGGGCTATAGGGCTGATGCCTGCAGCCAGCTTGACCTCATCCCATCCCATCCCATCCCATCCCATCCCATCCCATCCCATCCCATCCCATCCCATCCCATCCCATCCCATCCCCTGGGGACATGCCCATGGACAGGACGGAAGTGGGGCCGGGCAGACACCCTGCAGTGGCCGTGCTCCATCCCCTGGGGCATCCCGGGACTGTCCCTGCTTGGGGAGCGCGGGGCTGGGCTGTGTTCTCCGGCCTCTCCCGCAGCCCCTCAGCTCTGGCTGCGCTCGCTCTTTGCCAGGTGCAGCCCTGGACCCGACACAAGAGCAGGAACCCAGCCGTGGCCGCTTCCGCAGAAGCCTGAAGGTACCAGCAGCCATCCCCACCTGGGCTGGGCCTGCTGTCACTGCTCAGCCGAGCACCACACTTGCAGCACTCCATGGAACACTCCGGGCTTCCCTGTCCTTTGTTCTCCTGCAGATGTTCCGGAAGTTCCTGCGCATTCGGCGGAGAAAGACCGGCAGCACAGCAGCTGAGGGCCCAGCCGAGCCTGACTCGGGGCTGACCGAGCTCCAGGCTGAGCCTGATGTCAGCCCGGATTCAGCTGAGCGCTCAGAAGACTCTGACGCCTCAGCGACTGAAACCTGGGCAAAGGCTCTTCTCATGTTAATGACTGAGGATGTGGCCATCACAAACAGCGACAATGAAGAGACTCAGGGCATCACAAATACTGACACCACGCCTGCTCCCGCTATGATTCATGCTCCCACTATGGATTTCTTCGAGGAGAGTGATGTTCCTTCTCAGCAGCAGGTAAGCAGCCTGGGGCCAGGCCTGGAGGCCTCCCAGGACTGTGTGTCCCCTCAAGCCATGGTAACCGGGCCCACTCGGCCTTTGAGGCCAGCACAGTGTGGTGGGAAGGGAAGCACTTCTTGCGGGAAGCTGGAGAAGTTGCTCCCTTGGACAGTGCTCCAAGTCTTCCCCATGCCCCCTCCAGGTGCCAGCCAAGGTGAAGAACATCCACCAGAGGCTGGTGTCCCACGTCTCTGTGGATGCCAGGCTGCAAATTGACCTTGTGAGGCTGGCTGAAGAACACCCTGCTGACGTGGTGCTGACCCTCCTGCGCTGTGCCCCAACGTGTGACAGGTACAGGGCCCACGAGCCTGGAGAGCTCAGGGCTCAGCAGCCTTTAGGGCCCGTGGCCCTGCACAGCCTGTCCCATGGGGTCTGCCAGACAGGCAGAGAGGCCCAGGACCCTCGGGCCCCTCTGTTTCCTGAGCCTGCTGCCAGTGCTCCTTCCCTGCCCTTCAGGGCTCCAGGGCTCTGTCACCTGGGCCCCCACAGCTGCACAGGGCATGGTGCTGTGACTGACATGGCCCTGACACAGAGCTCTGATCCCACAGAGCTGCTGCAGTGCTGTGGAGAGCCATAGGCTCATCGGGACCAGCAGTGGAGAAAGTGCTGCCAACACTGCTCCGTGTGATGGAGGACTGGCCTCTGACCAGAAAGTGCACCTCTGATGGGGACAACGAGGACATTTTTGCCCTGGCTGTGAGTTTCTGGAACTGGCCTTTGCTCACCCCCAGGTCGCCTCTCCAGCAGCTCTCCATCCTCTCCACGCCTCAGGCGCTGGGCTGAAACCTGGGCTCGGGGCAGGCTCAGGGGGCACCAGGCCTTCTGCTCCCCTGCGTCTGCCCTTGGGCCCTGCCCCATGGACACCTCGGCGCTGAGCCCTGCCTTGGGCTGCTTCTCTTGTAGGCAACTCTAGTGATCTGGGTGATTGTGCCTGAGTGCAACAGGGCGGTGATCCCTTATTCTGGGCGACTGTTTGTGGCACTGCTCTTCCATGTTGTCTTCACCACACAGCAGATGCCACCAGAGGAAGTTGATAACTTCTGGAGAGCATGCCGGGAGGAACACCGCCTTCCCAGCAAGCCCAACAGGTCCCAGTCCTCCTGTCCTTCCCGTGCCCTTGTGGCTAGCGCCAGTGCTCCCAGTGTGACCTGGGCTTTTCTCTGCACACAGGTTTGCAGTGCAGGCCATGAAGGCTCTGCTCGGCCGACTGCGGTGTGACAATGTGGTGGAGGCTATGGAGCGCAAGCGTGGCTGGGACATGCTGCTGTGTGCTGACACCCAGCACGATGCCGTGGGTCTGCTTGCCAGGTGAGACCCCCTTCTCCCCACTGCCCCCAGCATTTGTGCCCTGTGCCCCACACAGTCCCTGTGGTCCTGGGCCAGAGGGGCTCGTCACCAAAGGACGGCCAAGAAGAATGGAAAAGGCTGGGAGAGGAGGGTGCCCAGAAGGGGCTGCTTCTCAAAGCGCCCACATCCCCTCCAGGGATGCTGGGGAAAGACCAGACCTCTGTGAGTCAGTCCTGGGAGAGGTTTGGTCTCCCCACCTCAGGGCTTTGTGTCCTTTTCCCCCTTCCAGGGAGATGCGGTGTATCTTTATCCCCTTGTGTTCCCTCATTGCATCACATCTACTCAAGCAGCTCTGCAGGGAGGATCCGTGCTGGGATCTTCCCTTCCTGGCATTCCTTGTGGAGGTGAGCTTGTTGGCCAGCGCTGCCTCGCTGAGCTGCCTCCCAGCTCTCTGCCCTCTCGTAGCCACAGCTGCCAGGACGGTGCCCACGCCCTGTGCTGCTGCCTGGGCCCAGCCCTGTGCGGTTCTGGGCTCCTGCCGGCCGGGTCCCCTGTCACTGCCCTGTGCCTTTCAGGTCCTGCATTGCCTGGACATGACTAAATGTGCAGACAGCATACTGGAGATCATGTCAAGGCACCTGCAGAGCGAGTGCAGGCAGCGGCGTCACCTGGCGCTCAGAGGCCTCGTGGTGCTCAGCAAGGATCCCTCGATGGTGAGAAGGGGGCAGCGGCTGAAGCTGCGCTGGGCAAAGCAGCCCCTTGGGCTGGCAGGGCTTCAGGAGCTGAGGCAGCTGCTGCCAGCTCTCCTGCCTCACCTGCCCCGCTGCTTTGGGACAGGCCTTTGGCCTGCGGGCCCTGCAGCAGCAGGGTGGGGCTGCAGAGCCAGGGCGGTGTTGGCCGTGCAGCCGTCCATGGCTTTCCAGCACAGCCTTGTGTTCCACACAGGCCAGTAGGATGTGCAGTCTGTCTCAAAACCTTGTGGAGCGGCTGGGGGATGCACATGGATATGATGTCAGCATGACCCTCTCTGTGCTCACAAGTATACTTGAGAACGAACACATCGTGATATCCAGCACCACCGCCCCGAAGCTGGCTGAGGCACTCCTGCCACTCTTTGACTGTGTAAGGCTCTGTGCCCCCAGCCACGCACACTGGCTGCTGCCCAGAAATTTTGTGGGTTTTCTGGCCTTCGGCCAGGTGGGCTTGGGGAAGTTGCTAATGAGGTATTTTCCTTTCTCCCAGGACGACATCCATATGCAGCTGCTCTCCCTAAACCTCTTCTTCAAGGTGATGGACATGGTAGCGAACAAGGGGAAAAAGCCCCTGAGGCGGATTGTGAGGCAGAGCCTGCTGCCTCTCTTCTTCCATTGCCATGATGAGAATAAGCGTGTGGCAAAGGTGAGATTTTGAGTGATGCTGGTGCATCCTTGGAAGGGGTCTCTGATGTCTCCTGGCCTGGCCTCTCCCAGGCTCCAGCCTTCTGCTCCTGGCCTTGCCGCAGGGACAGAAGTCCTTTTCTTTGGGCTGTGGCGGCATCTCCACGTCTCTCCTGCTCTCCAGGCCTCTCGTGAACTGCTGCTTTGTGTAGCAAGGTTCCTGAAGAGAAGGAAGCTCAAGCGACTACTTAAGAGGGAGAAGATGTTGAAGTTCAGCAAATGCCTGGTAAGGACGGCCTGGAATCCCCAGGCTCAGCCTGGAGAAGCCCCCTGAGCATGGTGCTCGGTGTGTGGGCTGGCAGCTGTGCCCCTGCCCGGGGCTGCACCCAGAGGCCGCGCGGGCTCTTCTCCAGGCTCCCGTGGGCCCCAGCCGGGTGCCGATGGAGCCCCGGCCCAGCGGGGCTGCGGGGCGGCCCCGCGGCTCCCCGGGCAGCAGCCGGCCCTCTGCCGCCTCCAGAGCCCGGCGCCAGCGGCTTCTGGCCGGGCCTCGGGGCTGTGCGGGCAGGGGAGGCCGGGGCAGGGCGCAGGGAGCGCTCGGCCCAGGGGCCGAGCCCGCGCCAACCCTTCCCTCCTGCCGCTCTCTCCAGCTGGAAGAGGACAGGAGCCGAGTGGCCGAGCACCTGCGCCGGGCCCTGCCCTACCTGCAGAGCCCACAGGAGCCCCTGCGAGAGGCGGCCGTCAGGTTCATGGGTGAGCCACGAGCCCGGGCTCCCTCCCTGCCCCGCCTCAGCTCGGCCCCAACCGTGGCTGCTGCCCCGGCAGCGCCGTCCGGGCCCGGCGCCGTGGAGCCCCGCCTGGCCTCGGCGCTGCTGCCGCCCTCCGGCAGCCGTGCCCTGGGGCGGCAGCGTGCGGCAAGGGCCCGGGCTGAGCCCTGCCGGGCCACCAGGGCGTGTGGCCACAGGGCTGGCAGCGCCGCTGGCAGGGAGCTGTGCCGCTGGCAGCGCCGTGACAGCCTCTGTGTTCACAGGCACGGCCGGGGTGCTTCTGATGGGGCAGCAGGAAGAACTCCACACCCTCCGTCAGGGTGAGTGAAGGCAGCGGGCTGACAGCGGGGACTGGCGGGAGAGGTGCAATGCCTGGGCAGGGTGCTGCAATCCCTGTCCCGGCTGGGGTGGGCTTTGCTCCTTGTGTGGATGAGAGGTGGCGTGGGCAGAGCACAGCGAGATTTCAGGGTCTCGGAGAGGCGGACTCATGGCAGGCTGATCCAGTTGACACCCCCTTTTCTTGTGGCTATGGCAAGAGCTGGGTGTGATGGACCTCGCAGGAAGGTCTCCTAGGATTCCTACAGAGCCTGGCTCTAACTGGGGCTCTGCTCCTCTCTCTTCCAGCCCTTCAAGCCCTGAGGAGAGATGACAGCCCTTCCCAGACAAACATAGAATTTCAACATCTATTCAATGAAAGAGCTGCCGAACTGGCTCAGAAGAACCAGTGTCTGCATCAGGCCTCCAAATGCCATGGAAGATGAGACCACCTTGAGACCAGAAGAGACCAGCTGGAGCTCCAGGCACAGCGGATGATTGGCACGGCTGACCCTGTGGGAAACTTGCAGGGCTTCAGCCCTCTCCCTGCTTATAGATAGCTTCTTCCCTCCAGCCCTCAGATCCTGCCGATCCCATTTTTTCCCTCCCACCTCAGCCCTTGGTTTCATCGGCCATTAATAAACAGTTTGGCTTCTTCACTTTGCCTCCATCTCTGTGGAGATGAAGCGATGCAAATCCCGAGCCCTGGGGCACACGGGCCCCTGCTGCCGTCCTCTTCCATGCCATGGTTTGTGCACACACACAGAGGAACGAGGGCAGATCAGGCTGGAAAGGTGCCTGTGCTGAAATTCCACAACACTGTGGAGTTACAGATCTTGCTGAGCACCTTGGAGCCCCTAGAACTTTGGAAGAGCCAGCCTGAGTATGCTCTGAACCCAGCTGTGAGGGATTCCATGGCAAGCATCCACAGAGGGCAAAGGAGCTTGGAATGCTGGAGGTTTTCAAGAACAGCTTCCTGAAAGCACAGCAGTGCTCCATCCCTGCACAGGATGAGGAAGAGGGCAGAACCAGCGACCATCCGGGCTTAACAGGGAGCTTTGGGTGTGCCTGAGGGCAAAGGAAGCAGCAGCGCGGTGCCCGAGACTCGGACGCGCGACCGTGCCAGTGCCTGGAGCGCTGTCAGGCAGTGCCGGGATCCTGGGTGTGGTTCTGGTCCCCACAAGTGAGGAATGGCAGCCCCAGGCTCAGAGCCAGTCAGGAAGCCAACCAAGTGAGCCCACAGGGAGGGCGCCCTTCCAGTTTCTCTGGGCCATGGCCGCAAAACAGCCCCTGCTGCTTCTTCCTCCGCCTGTGTTTGGGGTGTGCTGGTGGCAGAGGCAGCCAGGTTGGGCTCTGCCTTCCAAAGCCTGTTGGGAGCAGGCATGAAAAGCACTGCGTGCTGGAAGGTGCTGGCAAGAGCGTCCTGTGGGAACAGGGCTCTGGGCTCTGGCCGGGACCAGCCTGGTTTTGGTGCCGTGAGTGCAGGCAGGAGTTGAGGCAGCTGAAGAGGCAGCGGGCAGCTCATGTTTGTAGAGGGCCTGAGGCTGCACGTCCGAGCCTCCACCTGGAAACACACTTGGGGGAATACGAGCTAGAGCTGGAGTGCCTGTCCTGAAAGGACCTGAAGTCTTTCAGCCTTGCCAGCGTTTCTTGAGGGTGTGTTGGTGTTCCCCAGAAAAGCTGCACGTTTGGGGAAACGCCTTTGGAGGAAAGGGGCTTGCTTCTCAAGGAAAGTGCTTCCCAGGGAGCTCCCAGTGAGGTAGGTGCGAGTATCCCCCTTTGGCTCTCTGTGCTCCTTTCAGTCCTTGAAGGCCCATTGCACTTGGCAGAGGGGCAGGAAGAAGGCTGTGAAGAGCATCCACCTGGACCTGCCGAGACCAAGCCAAGCACCTGCAGCAGGATGTGTTACCCCCCTTTGGACAGAGGTGCGAGCAGAACCGTCTCTGTCCCGCTGTGAGCCCCAAAGCTCTCTGTGGGAGCTGTGAATGAAAAGGCCTTTACACACACCCTTTTCACATCTTCCCTGTCTGCTGTTGTCCCAGATCAAAAAAAGCAAGATGTATTCTATTTGCCATCTGTATGGCAGTTGTCTTGTGTGAAGTGGGCAGTTGTTCCTTATCTCTTCCACAATCAATCCTCCCTCTGGAAAGACATCTGCTGATAGTGGGCCACTGCAAGACTGAAAAGAACTGTAACATGCCATTGTGAGATGCTCCGCCCAGAGGGAGGAGCCAAGCATCCCTACCTGCATGTATGGTCTTGAACTTCTGGCCCAGGAGCACAGCTATTTCTGCGCTGGATTTTCCCAGAGGAACAGCTGCCTCTTCCACTGCCTCTTCAGAGGAAGACTGCACCCTTTTCCACAAGATCACTTCTCCAACAGAACCACACCTGACACTCCGGGAGGACTGCAGCCACAATTCCAATTGGACTGCTACCAACACCCTGTCCACCAGGGTGTCAGGTTGTATTCTGACTCTGTCTGTGTTGTTTCAGTTCACTGCATTGTTTATTTTATCTGTTATTTTCTTCCCTAATAAAGAACTGGTATTCCTGCTCCCATATTTTTGCCTGGGAGGACCCCTTAATTTCAAACTTAGAGCAATTCAGAGGGAAGAGGTCTACATTTTTCCATTTCAGGGGAGGTTCCTGCCTTCTTTAGCAGACCCCTGTCTTTCCAAACCAAGACAGCTGGGTTTCAACTCTTGGCAATATGCATTTGCCTCCTGCTTGGAGGGAGCTGCTGTGGCCCAGGGCCAGCACAGAGCTGGGCTGGGTGGGCCAGGCAGCGTGGAGAGTCTTGGCTGATCTTGGTGCGTGCCTGGCCTCAGAAAGGCTTGGAAGGTTTGCCTCCCAAAGTGTCCTGCTCATTGGCTCTCCCTGTGCATCTTGGAGAGCACAAGGTGGGCATTTCTGGCAGCTGGGCATCAGCAGGCCTTACAATGGGGGCGTGTTGTGGAGCGAGCCCAGCTGAGGTACCCTGAGAGGAGCCCAGTGCTCCTTGCTCCTCTCTGCTGACACGGGAGCGTCTGTCTGCTTTCGGGATGGCCCTGGCTGCGTGAGGGGTGCTACGTGGACACGAGACAGCCGGTCCTGTCCCGCTGGGTCCCAGCAGTGCCTCGCAGCAGTCCTGCATCCACGTCAGGATGCTGGCCAAGAGAGGCCCTGGCAGCTGAGGCAGCTGATTTTAAGCTTGTGCAGATACACACAGGGGATGGCCAACAGTGTTCCCTCAGGGTACAGCAGTCCTGAGGGGCCTCCCCAGAGCTGCCTGATGCCGCCCACTCCCTGTGGCACCAGTTGCTTTCCTGTGGAATGTTCGACCTGCCCCAAGAGCACAGAGGGAGCTGGAAAAAGAGCTTGCCAGGCTGCTCTCAATCCTTTACCAGCAGCCCTGGCTGAGTGGAGAAGTCCGAGCTGAGCGCAGATGTGCCAATGGAAAAGCCGTGCACAGGAAGGCTCGGTGGGAAGGATGAGCCAAGATCCATAGGCCTGGCAGCCTGAGCTTGCTGCCAGGGAAGGCCTCGGAGCAGATCCTCCGGAGTGCCATCCCACGGCACATGCAGGGAACCAGGGGGTCTGCTGGATGGTGGGAAAGCTTTGAGGAGGGATGGGGACAGCTGGGGGTCCTGGCGGGCTGTTGAGGGCTTCTCTGCGGGTGTTTGCGGGGGGTTGGTGTTGGGGAGCGTGTTGGGGAAGGAGTGGTCTGGAAGGTGAGAGGTCTAGGCTGGAAACTGAGTCAGCTTGAAGGCAGCATTTGTGGTTTAGCACAGCTTTGCTTATGGAGGGCGGAAGGAATATCTGTGACTATTTCCGTTCATGGTCCTGATTCTCCTGCAGGGAACAAGATGGGAGAACTGTACTTTATTGGCCACTTAGGTATCTGACTTTCATTCCTTGAGAGCTTTTATTCCTTAAGAGAATGATGATATTATCATCCCTTCTTTGAAAACCATTTGCACACCAAAGAATGGTCTTGTTTTTGCCTCCGTGCAGTGTTATGTTTTGCAAAGTGACTTTCAATGGAATGTGTTACGGCAAATGAGTTGCTGCTTTTAGATGGGAACAAACTTCCAAATCATTCACATTCCCCAGCAATGGCTATTAATTTGAGAAGTTTGCAGATTTTGGAACTACTCCAGTGGCCCAATGAGAAGTAAAGCCTTCCTGAATTGAGGATTCTTAAGTGGCCTGATCCCGCAGAGCAGGGCAGGGTTTGCTGATGGTTTGAGCTGCTCCTAAAGATCCTGTTGGGCTGTCTCAGACACCTGGGGCCAGGGATTCCTTCCCAACTGGGCCACTTTGGGTGGGCTGGGGGCGGCCCCAGGGCAGGTGGCAGTGTGTGCAAGGGCCCTTTGTGACACGCTGCAGCATGGTCACCATGGCATGGAACGGGACAGGGTGTCCAAGGGCCCTCCCTTTGTGACACGTGGGGACATAGGAGCTGGCGGTGACAAGAGCACGCCACAGTGCTCGGAGCACACATCAGGACAGGACAGAACCGAGCAGTGCTGTGAGGAGCCCCCGCACAGTGCACTCGTTCGTGTCTGACCCAGCAAATTTCCAAGGCGTTATTCCTGCAGCTGACCTCGCGGCCAGACTGTGGGACTTGGTGACCGGAATCACTTACGAGGAGTCTCCTGTCATTGTGGCAGGAGCCCTCCAGACCAGAGTGCAGGACTTGCTGTCCTGCAGCCTTGCTGAGGCTCCTCTGTCTCAGGTGCCTTCAAGGCACAACTGCAATTGTTGACTTGGATATATCCTGAGGCATCTCTCTAGAAGGTGCCTTCAAGGCTAGAGGGTGGAATGGCGGGCAGATTTCTCAGGCTGTGCAAAGTGTTCAGGGGGGAAGAAAAGGAAGGCCCTGGAGCTGCCCTAGCACAACAGCCTGAAGAGCCAGAGCAGATCCAAACACTGCAGGATGGTGAGTGGCAGAGTGGGGCTATAGGGCTGATGCCTGCAGCCAGCTTGACCTCATCCCATCCCATCCCATCCCATCCCATCCCATCCCATCCCATCCCATCCCATCCCATCCCATCCCATCCCATCCCCTGGGGACATGCCCATGGACAGGACGGAAGTGGGGCCGGGCAGACACCCTGCAGTGGCCGTGCTCCATCCCCTGGGGCATCCCGGGACTGTCCCTGCTTGGGGAGCGCGGGGCTGGGCTGTGTTCTCCGGCCTCTCCCACAGCCCCTCAGCTCTGGCTGCGCTCGCTCTTTGCCAGGTGCAGCCCTGGACCCGACACAAGAGCAGGAACCCAGCCGTGGCCGCTTCCGCAGAAGCCTGAAGGTACCAGCAGCCATCCCCACCTGGGCTGGGCCTGCTGTCACTGCTCAGCCGAGCACCACACTTGCAGCACTCCATGGAACACTCCGGGCTTCCCTGTCCTTTGTTCTCCTGCAGATGTTCCGGAAGTTCCTGCGCATTCGGCAGAGAAAGACCGGCAGCACAGCAGCTGAGGGCCCAGCCGAGCCTGACTCGGGGCTGACCGAGCTCCAGGCTGAGCCTGATGTCAGCCCGGATTCGGCTGAGCGCTCAGAAGACTCTGACGCCTCAGCGACTGAAACCTGGGCAAAGGCTCTTCTCATGTTAATGACTGAGGATGTGGCCATCACAAACAGCGACAATGAAGAGACTCAGGGCATCACAAATACTGACACCACGCCTGCTCCCGCTATGATTCATGCTCCCACTATGGATTTCTTCGAGGAGAGTGATGTTCCTTCTCAGCAGCAGGTAAGCAGCCTGGGGCCAGGCCTGGAGGCCTCCCAGGACTGTGTGTCCCCTCAAGCCATGGTAACCGGGCCCACTCGGCCTTTGAGGCCAGCACAGTGTGGTGGGAAGGGAAGCACTTCTTGGGGGAAGCTGGAGAAGTTGCTCCCTTGGACAGTGCTCCAAGTCTTCCCCATGCCCCCTCCAGGTGCCAGCCAAGGTGAAGAACATCCACCAGAGGCTGGTGTCCCACGTCTCTGTGGATGCCAGGCTGCAAATTGACCTTGTGAGGCTGGCTGAAGAACACCCTGCTGACGTGGTGCTGACCCTCCTGCGCTGTGCCCCAACGTGTGACAGGTACAGGGCCCACGAGCCTGGAGAGCTCAGGGCTCAGCAGCCTTTAGGGCCCGTGGCCCTGCACAGCCTGTCCCATGGGGGCTGCCAGACAGGCAGAGAGGCCCAGGACCCTCGGGCCCCTCTGTTTCCTGAGCCTGCTGCCAGTGCTCCTTCCCTGCCCTTCAGGGCTCCAGGGCTCTGTCACCTGGGCCCCCACAGCTGCACAGGGCATGGTGCTGTGACTGACATGGCCCTGACACAGAGCTCTGATCCCACAGAGCTGCTGCAGTGCTGTGGAGAGCCATAGGCTCATCGGGACCAGCAGTGGAGAAAGTGCTGCCAACACTGCTCCGTGTGATGGAGGACTGGCCTCTGACCAGAAAGTGCACCTCTGATGGGGACAACGAGGACATTTTTGCCCTGGCTGTGAGTTTCTGGAACTGGCCTTTGCTCACCCCCAGGTCGCCTCTCCAGCAGCTCTCCATCCTCTCCACGCCTCAGGCGCTGGGCTGAAACCTGGGCTCGGGGCAGGCTCAGGGGGCACCAGGCCTTCTGCTCCCCTGCGTCTGCCCTTGGGCTCTGCCCCATGGACACCTCGGCACTGAGCCCTGCCTTGGGCTGCTTCTCTTGCAGGCAACTCTGGTGATCTGGGTGATTGTGCCTGAGTGCAACAGGGCGGTGATCCCTTATTCTGGGCGACTGTTTGTGGCACTGCTCTTCCATGTTGTCTTCACCACACAGCAGATGCCACCAGAGGAAGTTGATAACTTCTGGAGAGCATGCCGGGAGGAACACCGCCTTCCCAGCAAGCCCAACAGGTCCCAGTCCTCCTGTCCTTCCCGTGCCCTTGTGGCTAGCGCCAGTGCTCCCAGTGTGACCTGGGCTTTTCTCTGCACACAGGTTTGCAGTGCAGGCCATGAAGGCTCTGCTCGGCCGACTGCGGTGTGACAATGTGGTGGAGGCTATGGAGCGCAAGCGTGGCTGGGACATGCTGCTGTGTGCTGACACCCAGCACGATGCCGTGGGTCTGCTGGCCAGGTGAGACCCCCTTCTCCCCACTGCCCCCAGCATTTGTGCCCTGTGCCCCACACAGTCCCTGTGGTCCTGGGCCAGAGGGGCTCGTCACCAAAGGACGGCCAAGAAGAATGGAAAAGGCTGGGAGAGGAGGGTGCCCAGAAGGGGCTGCTTCTCAAAGTGCCCACATCCCCTCCAGGGATGCTGGGGAAAGACCAGACCTCTGTGAGTCAGTCCTGGGAGAGGTTTGGTCTCCCCACCTCAGGGCTTTGTGTCCTTTTCCCCCTTCCAGGGAGATGCGGTGTATCTTTATCCCCTTGTGTTCCCTCATTGCATCACATCTACTCAAGCAGCTCTGCAGGGAGGATCCGTGCTGGGATCTTCCCTTCCTGGCATTCCTTGTGGAGGTGAGCTTGTTGGCCAGCGCTGCCTCGCTGAGCTGCCTCCCAGCTCTCTGCCCTCTCGTAGCCACAGCTGCCAGGACGGTGCCCACGCCCTGTGCTGCTGCCTGGGCCCAGCCCTGTGCGGTTCTGGGCTCCTGCCGGCCGGGTCCCCTGTCACTGCCCTGTGCCTTTCAGGTCCTGCATTGCCTGGACATGACTAAATGTGCAGACAGCATACTGGAGATCATGTCAAGGCACCTGCAGAGCGAGTGCAGGCAGCGGCGTCACCTGGCGCTCAGAGGCCTCGTGGTGCTCAGCAAGGATCCCTCGATGGTGAGAAGGGGGCAGCGGCTGAAGCTGCGCTGGGCAAAGCAGCCCCTTGGGCTGGCAGGGCTTCAGGAGCTGAGGCAGCTGCTGCCAGCTCTCCTGCCTCACCTGCCCCGCTGCTTTGGGACAGGCCTTTGGCCTGTGGGCCCTGCAGCAGCAGGGTGGGGCTGCAGAGCCAGGGCGGTGTTGGCCGTGCAGCCGTCCATGGCTTCCCAGCACAGCCTTGTGTTCCACACAGGCCAGAAGGATGTGCAGTCTGTCTCAAAACCTTGTGGAGCGGCTGGGGGATGCACATGGATATGATGTCAGCATGACCCTCTCTGTGCTCACAAGTATACTTGAGAACGAACACATCGTGATATCCAGCACCACCGCCCCGAAGCTGGCTGAGGCACTCCTGCCACTCTTTGACTGTGTAAGGCTCTGTGCCCCCAGCCACGCACACTGGCTGCTGCCCAGAAATTTTGTGGGTTTTCTGGCCTTCGGCCAGGTGGGCTTGGGGAAGTTGCTAATGAGGTATTTTCCTTTCTCCCAGGACGACATCCATATGCAGCTGCTCTCCCTAAACCTCTTCTTCAAGGTGATGGACATGGTAGCGAACAAGGGGAAAAAGCCCCTGAGGCGGATTGTGAGGCAGAGCCTGCTGCCTCTCTTCTTCCATTGCCATGATGAGAATAAGCGTGTGGCAAAGGTGAGATTTTGAGTGATGCTGGTGCATCCTTGGAAGGGGTCTCTGATGTCTCCTGGCCTGGCCTCTCCCAGGCTCCAGCCTTCTGCTCCTGGCCTTGCCGCAGGGACAGAAGTCCTTTTCTTTGGGCTGTGGCGGCATCTCCACGTCTCTCCTGCTCTCCAGGCCTCTCGTGAACTGCTGCTTTGTGTAGCAAGGTTCCTGAAGAGAAGGAAGCTCAAGCGACTACTTAAGAGGGAGAAGATGTTGAAGTTCAGCAAATGCCTGGTAAGGACGGCCTGGAATCCCCAGGCTCAGCCTGGAGAAGCCCCCTGAGCGCGGTGCTGGGTGTGTGGGCTGGCAGCTGTGCCCCTGCCCGGGGCTGCACCCAGAGGCCACGCGGGCTCTTCTCCAGGCTCCCGTGGGCCCCAGCCGAATGCCAATGGAGCCCCGGCCCAGCGGGGCTGCGGGGCGGCCCCGCAGCTCCCCGGGCAGCAGCCGGCCCTCTGCCGCCTCCAGAGCCCGGCGCCAGCGGCTGCTGGCCGGGCCTCGGGGCTGTGCGGGCAGGGGAGGCCGGGGCAGGGCGCAGGGAGCGCTCGGCCCAGGGGCCGAGCCCGCGCCAACCCTTCCCTCCTGCCGCTCTCTACAGCTGGAAGAGGACAGGAGCCAAGTGGCCGAGCACCTGCGCCGGGCCCTGCCCTACCTGCAGAGCCCACAGGAGCCCCTGCGAGAGGCGGCCGTCAGGTTCATGGGTGAGCCACGAGCCCGGGCTCCCTCCCTGCTCCGCCGCAGCTCGGCCCCAGCCGCGGCTGCTGCCCCGGCAGCGCCATCTGGGCCCGGCGCCGTGGAGCCCCGCCTGGCCTCGGCGCTGCTGCCGCCCTCCGGCAGCCGTGCCCTGGGGCGGCAGCGTGCGGCAAGGGCCCGGGCTGAGCCCTGCCGGGCCACCAGGGCGTGTGGCCACAGGGCTGGCAGCGCCGCTGGCAGGGAGCTGTGCCGCTGGCAGCGCCGTGACAGCCTCTGTGTTCACAGGCACGGCCGGGGTGCTTCTGATGGGGCAGCAGGAAGAACTCCACACCCTCCGTCAGGGTGAGTGAAGGCAGCGGGCTGACAGCGGGGACTGGCGGGAGAGGTGCAATGCCTGGGCAGGGTGCTGCAATCCCTGTCCCGGCTGGGGTGGGCTTTGCTCCTTGTGTGGATGAGAGGTGGCGTGGGCAGAGCACAGCGAGATTTCAGGGTCTCGGAGGGGCGGACTCATGGCAGGCTGATCCAGTTGACACCCCCTTTTCTTGTGGCTATGGCAAGAGCTGGGTGTGATGGACCTCGCAGGAAGGTCTCCTAGGATTCCTACAGAGCCTGGCTCTAACTGGGGCTCTGCTCCTCTCTCTTCCAGCCCTTCAAGCCCTGAGGAGAGATGACAGCCCTTCCCAGACAAACATGGTATTTCAACATCTATTCAATGAAAGAGCTGCCGAACTGGCTCAGAAGAACCAGTGTCTGCATCAGGCCTCCAAATGCCATGGAAGATGAGACCACCTTGAGACCAGAAGAGACCAGCTGGAGCTCCAGGCACAGCGGATGATTGGCGCAGCTGACCCTGTGGGAAACTTGCAGGGCTTCAGCCCTCTCCCTGCTTATAGATAGCTTCTTCCCTCCAGCCCTCAGATCCTGCCGATCCCATTTTTTCCCTCCCACCTCAGCCCTTGGTTTCATCTGCCATTAATAAACAGTTTGGCTTCTTCACTTTGCCTCCATCTCTGTGGAGATGAAGCGATGCAAATCCCGAGCCCTGGGGCACACAGGCCCCTGCTGCCGTCCTCTTCCATGCCATGGTTTGTGCACACACACAGAGGAACGAGGGCAGATCAGGCTGGAAAGGTGCCTGTGCTGAAATTCCACAACACTGTGGAGTTACAGATCTTGCTGAGCACCTTGGAGCCCCTAGAACTTTGGAAGAGCCAGCCTGAGTATGCTCTGAACCCAGCTGTGAGGGATTCCATGGCAAGCATCCAAAGAGGGCAAAGGAGCTTGGAATGCTGGAGGTTTTCAAGAACAGCTTCCTGAAAGCACAGCAGTGCTCCATCCCTGCACAGGATGAGGAAGAGGGCAGAACCAGCGACCATCCGGGCTTAACAGGGAGCTTTGGGTGTGCCTGAGGGCAAAGGAAGCAGCAGCGCGGTGCCCGAGACTCGGACGCGCGACCGTGCCAGTGCCTGGAGCGCTGTCAGGCAGTGCCGGGATCCTGGGTGTGGTTCTGGTCCCCACAAGTGAGGAATGGCAGCCCCAGGCTCAGAGCCAGTCAGAAAGCCAACCAAGTGAGCCCACAGGGAGGGCGCCCTTCCAGTTTCTCTGGGCCATGGCCGCAAAACAGCCCCTGCTGCTTCTTCCTCCGCCTGTGTTTGGGGTGTGCTGGTGGCAGAGGCAGCCAGGTTGGGCTCTGCCTTCCAAAGCCTGTTGGGAGCAGGCATGAAAAGCACTGCGTGCTGGAAGGTGCTGGCAAGAGCGTCCTGTGGGAACAGGGCTCTGGGCTCTGGCCGGGACCAGCCTGGTTTTGGTGCCGTGAGTGCAGGCAGGAGTTGAGGCAGCTGAAGAGGCAGCGGGCAGCTCATGTTTGTAGAGGGCCTGAGGCTGCACGTCTGAGCCTCCACCTGGAAACACACTTGGGGGAATACGGGCTAGAGCTGGAGTGCCTGTCCTGAAAGGACCTGAAGTCTTTCAGCCTTGCCAGCGTTTCTTGAGGGTGTGTTGGTGTTCCCCAGAAAAGCTGCACGTTTGGGGAAACGCCTTTGGAGGAAAGGGGCTTGCTTCTCAAGGAAAGTGCTTCCCAGGGAGCTCCCAGTGAGGTAGGTGCGAGTATCCCCCTTTGGCTCTCTGTGCTCCTTTCAGTCCTTGAAGGCCCATTGCACTTGGCAGAGGGGCAGGAAGAAGGCTGTGACGAGCATCCACCCGGACCTGCCGAGACCAAGCCAAGCACCTGCAGCAGGATGTGTTACCCCCCTTTGGACAGAGGTGCGAGCAGAACCGTCTCTGTCCCGCTGTGAGCCCCAAAGCTCTCTGTGGGAGCTGTGAATGAAAAGGCCTTTACACACACCCTTTTCACATCTTCCCTGTCTGCTGTTGTCCCAGATCAAAAAAAGCAAGATGTATTCTATTTGCCATCTGTATGGCAGTTGTCTTGTGTGAAGTGGGCAGTTGTTCCTTATCTCTTCCACAATCAATCCTCCCTCTGGAAAGACATCTGCTGATAGTGGGCCACTGCAAGACTGAAAAGAACTGTAACATGCCATTGTGAGATGCTCCGCCCAGAGGGAGGAGCCAAGCATCCCTACCTGCATGTATGGTCTTGAACTTCTGGCCCAGGAGCACAGCTATTTCTGCGCTGGATTTTCCCAGAGGAACAGCTGCCTCTTCCACTGCCTCTTCAGAGGAAGACTGCACCCTTTTCCACAAGATCACTTCTCCAACAGAACCACACCTGACACTCCGGGAGGACTGCAGCCACAATTCCAATTGGACTGCTACCAACACCCTGTCCACCAGGGTGTCAGGTTGTATTCTGACTCTGTCTGTGTTGTTTTAGTTCACTGCATTGTTTATTTTATCTGTTATTTTCTCCCCTAATAAAGAACTGGTATTCCTGCTCCCATATTTTTGCCTGGGAGGACCCCTTAATTTCAAACTTAGAGCAATTCAGAGGGAAGAGGTCTACATTTTTCCATTTCAGGGGAGGTTCCTGCCTTCTTTAGCAGACCCCTGTCTTTCCAAACCAAGACAGCTGGGTTTCAACTCTTGGCAATATGCATTTGCCTCCTGCTTGGAGGGAGCTGCTGTGGCCCAGGGCCAGCACAGAGCTGGGCTGGGTGGGCCAGGCAGCGTGGAGAGTCTTGGCTGATCTTGGTGCGTGCCTGGCCTCAGAAAGGCTTGGAAGGTTTGCCTCCCAAAGTGTCCTGCTCATTGGCTCTCCCTGTGCATCTTGGAGAGCACAAGGTGGGCATTTCTGGCAGCTGGGCATCAGCAGGCCTTACAATGGGGCCGTGTTGTGGAGCGAGCCCAGCTGAGGTACCCTGAGAGGAGCCCAGTGCTCCTTGCTCCTCTCTGCTGACACGGGAGCGTCTGTCTGCTTTCGGGATGGCCCTGGCTGCGTGAGGGGTGCTACGTGGACACGAGACAGCCGGTCCTGTCCCGCTGGGTCCCAGCAGTGCCTCGCAGCAGTCCTGCATCCACGTCAGGATGCTGGCCAAGAGAGGTCCTGGCAGCTGAGGCAGCTGATTTTAAGCTTGTGCAGATACACACAGGGGATGGCCAACAGTGTTCCCTCAGGGTACAGCAGTCCTGAGGGGCCTCCCCAGAGCTGCCTGATGCCGCCCACTCCCTGTGGCACCAGTTGCTTTCCTGTGGAATGTTCTACCTGCCCCAAGAGCACAGAGGGAGCTGGAAAAAGAGCTTGCCAGGCTGCTCTCAATCCTTTACCAGCAGCCCTGGCTGAGTGGAGAAGTCCGAGCTGAGTGCAGATGTGCCAATGGAAAAGCCGTGCACGGGAAGGCTCGGTGGGAAGGATGAGCCAGGATCCATAGGCCTGGCAGCCTGAGCTTGCTGCCAGGGAAGGCCTCGGAGCAGATCCTCCGGAGTGCCATCCCACGGCACATGCAGGGAACCAGGGGGTCTGCTGGATGGTGGGAAAGCTTTGAGGAGGGATGGGGACAGCTGGGGGTCCTGGCGGGCTGTTGAGGGCTTCTCTGCGGGTGTTTGCGGGGGTTGGTGTTGGGGAGCGTGTTGGGGAAGGAGTTGTCTGGAAGGTGAGAGGTCTAGGCTGGAAACTGAGTCAGCTTGAAGGCAGCATTTGTGGTTTAGCACAGCTTTGCTTATGGAGGGCGGAAGGAATATCTGTGACTATTTCCGTTCATGGTCCTGATTCTCCTGCAGGGAACAAGATGGGAGAACTGTACTTTATTGGCCACTTAGGTATCTGACTTTCATTCCTTGAGAGCTTTTATTCCTTAAGAGAATGATGATATTATCATCCCTTCTTTGAAAACCATTTGCACACCAAAGAATGGTCTTGTTTTTGCCTCCGTGTAGTGTTATGTTTTGCAAAGTGACTTTCAATGGAATGTGTTACGGCAAATGAGTTGCTGCTTTTAGATGGGAACAAACTTCCAAATCATTCACATTCCCCAGCAATGGCTATTAATTTGAGAAGTTTGCAGATTTTGGAACTACTCCAGTGGCCCAATGAGAAGTAAAGCCTTCCTGAATTGAGGATTCTTAAGTGGCCTGATCCCGCAGAGCAGGGCAGGGTTTGCTGATGGTTTGAGCTGCTCCTAAAGATCCTGTTGGGCTGTCTCAGACACCTGGGGCCAGGGATTCCTTCCCAACTGGGCCACTTTGGGTGGGCTGGGGGCGGCCCCAGGGCAGGTGGCAGTGTGTGCAAGGGCCCTTTGTGACACGCTGCAGCATGGTCACCATGGCATGGAACGGGACAGGGTGTCCAAGGGCCCTCCCTTTGTGACACGTGGGGACATAGGAGCTGGCGGTGACAAGAGCACGCCACAGTGCTCGGAGCACACATCAGGACAGGACAGAACCGAGCAGTGCTGTGAGGAGCCCCCGCACAGTGCACTCGTTCGTGTCTGACCCAGCAAATTTCCAAGGCGTTATTCCTGCAGCTGACCTCACGGCCAGACTGTGGGACTTGGTGACCGGAATCACTTACGAGGAGTCTCCTGTCATTGTGGCAGGAGCCCTCCAGACCAGAGTGCAGGACTTGCTGTCCTGCAGCCTTGCTGAGGCTCCTCTGTCTCAGGTGCCTTCAAGGCACAACTGCAATTGTTGACTTGGATATATCCTGAGGCATCTCTCTAGAAGGTGCCTTCAAGGCTAGAGGGTGGAATGGCGGGCAGATTTCTCAGGCTGTGCAAAGTGTTCAGGGGGGAAGAAAAGGAAGGCCCTGGAGCTGCCCTAGCACAACAGCCTGAAGAGCCAGAGCAGATCCAAACACTGCAGGATGGTGAGTGGCAGAGTGGGGCTATAGGGCTGATGCCTGCAGCCAGCTTGACCTCATCCCATCCCATCCCATCCCATCCCATCCCATCCCATCCCATCCCATCCCATCCCATCCCATCCCATCCCATCCCATCCCCTGGGGACATGCCCATGGACAGGACGGAAGTGGGGCCGGGCAGACACCCTGCAGTGGCCGTGCTCCATCCCCTGGGGCATCCCGGGACTGTCCCTGCTTGGGGAGCGCGGGGCTGGGCTGTGTTCTCCGGCCTCTCCCGCAGCCCCTCAGCTCTGGCTGCGCTCGCTCTTTGCCAGGTGCAGCCCTGGACCCGACACAAGAGCAGGAACCCAGCCGTGGCCGCTTCCGCAGAAGCCTGAAGGTACCAGCAGCCATCCCCACCTGGGCTGGGCCTGCTGTCACTGCTCAGCCGAGCACCACACTTGCAGCACTCCATGGAACACTCCGGGCTTCCCTGTCCTTTGTTCTCCTGCAGATGTTCCGGAAGTTCCTGCGCATTCGGCGGAGAAAGACCGGCAGCACAGCAGCTGAGGGCCCAGCCGAGCCTGACTCGGGGCTGACCGAGCTCCAGGCTGAGCCTGATGTCAGCCCGAATTCGGCTGAGCGCTCAGAAGACTCTGACGCCTCAGCGACTGAAACCTGGGCAAAGGCTCTTCTCATGTTAATGACTGAGGATGTGGCCATCACAAACAGCAACAATGAAGAGACTCAGGGCATCACAAATACTGACACCACGCCTGCTCCCGCTATGATTCATGCTCCCACTATGGATTTCTTCGAGGAGAGTGATGTTCCTTCTCAGCAGCAGGTAAGCAGCCTGGGGCCAGGCCTGGAGGCCTCCCAGGACTGTGTGTCCCCTCAAGCCATGGTAACCGGGCCCACTCAGCCTTTGAGGCCAGCACAGTGTGGTGGGAAGGGAAGCACTTCTTGCGGGAAGCTGGAGAAGTTGCTCCCTTGGACAGTGCTCCAAGTCTTCCCCATGCCTCCTCCAGGTGCCAGCCAAGGTGAAGAACATCCACCAGAGGCTGGTGTCCCACGTCTCTGTGGATGCCAGGCTGCAAATTGACCTTGTGAGGCTGGCTGAAGAACACCCTGCTGACGTGGTGCTGACCCTCCTGCGCTGTGCCCCAACGTGTGACAGGTACAGGGCCCACGAGCCTGGAGAGCTCAGGGCTCAGCAGCCTTTAGGGCCCGTGGCCCTGCACAGCCTGTCCCATGGGGTCTGCCAGACAGGCAGAGAGGCCCAGGACCCTCGGGCCCCTCTGTTTCCTGAGCCTGCTGCCACTGCTCCTTCCCTGCCCTTCAGGGCTCCAGGGCTCTGTCACCTGGGCCCCCACAGCTGCACAGGGCATGGTGCTGTGACTGACATGGCCCTGACACAGAGCTCTGATCCCGCAGAGCTGCTGCAGTGCTGTGGAGAGCCATAGGCTCATCGGGACCAGCAGTGGAGAAAGTGCTGCCAACACTGCTCCGTGTGATGGAGGACTGGCCTCTGACCAGAAAGTGCACCTCTGATGGGGACAACGAGGACATTTTTGCCCTGGCTGTGAGTTTCTGGAACTGGCCTTTGCTCACCCCCAGGTCGCCTCTCCAGCAGCTCTCCATCCTCTCCATGCCTCAGGCGCTGGGCTGAAACCTGGGCTCGGGGCAGGCTCAGGGGGCACCAGGCCTTCTGCTCCCCTGCGTCTGCCCTTGGGCCCTGCCCCATGGACACCTCGGCACTGAGCCCTGCCTTGGGCTGCTTCTCTTGCAGGCAACTCTGGTGATCTGGGTGATTGTGCCTGAGTGCAACAGGGCGGTGATCCCTTATTCTGGGCGACTGTTTGTGGCACTGCTCTTCCATGTTGTCTTCACCACACAGCAGATGCCACCAGAGGAAGTTGATAACTTCTGGAGAGCATGCCGGGAGGAACACCGCCTTCCCAGCAAGCCCAACAGGTCCCAGTCCTCCTGTCCTTCCCGTGCCCTTGTGGCTAGCGCCAGTGCTCCCAGTGTGACCTGGGCTTTTCTCTGCACACAGGTTTGCAGTGCAGGCCATGAAGGCTCTGCTCGGCCGACTGCGGTGTGACAATGTGGTGGAGGCTATGGAGCGCAAGCGTGGCTGGGACATGCTGCTGTGTGCTGACACCCAGCACGATGCCGTGGGTCTGCTGGCCAGGTGAGACCCCCTTCTCCCCACTGCCCCCAGCATTTGTGCCCTGTGCCCCACACAGTCCCTGTGGTCCTGGGCCAGAGGGGCTCGTCACCAAAGGACGGCCAAGAAGAATGGAAAAGGCTGGGAGAGGAGGGTGCCCAGAAGGGGCTGCTTCTCAAAGCGCCCACATCCCCTCCAGGGATGCTGGGGAAAGACCAGACCTCTGTGAGTCAGTCCTGGGAGAGGTTTGGTCTCCCCACCTCAGGGCTTTGTGTCCTTTTCCCCCTTCCAGGGAGATGCGGCGTATCTTTATCCCCTTGTGTTCCCTCATTGCATCACATCTACTCAAGCAGCTCTGCAGGGAGGATCCGTGCTGGGATCTTCCCTTCTTGGCATTCCTTGTGGAGGTGAGCTTGTTGGCCAGCGCTGCCTCGCTGAGCTGCCT
The DNA here is from genome assembly GCF_031753505.1 of Anomalospiza imberbis. Lineage (NCBI taxonomy): Eukaryota > Metazoa > Chordata > Aves > Passeriformes > Viduidae > Anomalospiza > Anomalospiza imberbis. Next base: position 31,244 of record NW_027099728.1, on the reverse strand, counting down.
CCCAGCTCTCTGCCCTCTCGTAGCCACAGCTGCCAGGACGGTGCCCACGCCCTGTGCTGCTGCCTGGGCCCAGCCCTGTGCGGTTCTGGGCTCCTGCCGGCCGGGTCCCCTGTCACTGCCCTGTGCCTTTCAGGTCCTGCATTGCCTGGACATGACTAAATGTGCAGACAGCATACTGGAGATCATGTCAAGGCACCTGCAGAGCGAGTGCAGGCAGCGGCGTCACCTGGCGCTCAGAGGCCTCGTGGTGCTCAGCAAGGATCCCTCGATGGTGAGAAGGGGGCAGCGGCTGAAGCTGCGCTGGGCAAAGCAGCCCCTTGGGCTGGCAGGGCTTCAGGAGCTGAGGCAGCTGCTGCCAGCTCTCCTGCCTCACCTGCCCCGGTGCTTTGGGACAGGCCTTTGGCCTGCGGGCCCTGCAGCAGCAGGATGGGGCTGCAGAGCCAGGGCGGTGTTGGCCGTGCAGCCGTCCATGGCTTTCCAGCACAGCCTTGTGTTCCACACAGGCCAGAAGGATGTGCAGTCTGTCTCAAAACCTTGTGGAGCGGCTGGGGGATGCACATGGATATGATGTCAGCATGACCCTCTCTGTGCTCACAAGTATACTTGAGAACGAACACATCGTGATATCCAGCACCACCGCCCCGAAGCTGGCTGAGGCACTCCTGCCACTCTTTGACTGTGTAAGGCTCTGTGCCCCCAGCCACGCACACTGGCTGCTGCCCAGAAATTTTGTGGGTTTTCTGGCCTTCGGCCAGGTGGGCTTGGGGAAGTTGCTAATGAGGTATTTTCCTTTCTCCCAGGACGACATCCATATGCAGCTGCTCTCCCTAAACCTCTTCTTCAAGGTGATGGACATGGTAGCGAACAAGGGGAAAAAGCCCATGAGGCGGATTGTGAGGCAGAGCCTGCTGCCTCTCTTCTTCCATTGCCATGATGAGAATAAGCGTGTGGCAAAGGTGAGATTTTGAGTGATGCTGGTGCATCCTTGGAAGGGGTCTCTGATGTCTCCTGGCCTGGCCTCTCCCAGGCTCCAGCCTTCTGCTCCTGGCCTTGCCGCAGGGACAGAAGTCCTTTTCTTTGGGCTGTGGCGGCATCTCCACGTCTCTCCTGCTCTCCAGGCCTCTCGTGAACTGCTGCTTTGTGTAGCAAGGTTCCTGAAGAGAAGGAAGCTCAAGCGACTACTTAAGAGGGAGAAGATGTTGAAGTTCAGCAAATGCCTGGTAAGGATGGCCTGGAATCCCCAGGCTCAGCCTGGAGAAGCCCCCTGAGCATGGTGCTCGGTGTGTGGGCTGGCAGCTGTGCCCCTGCCCGGTGCTGCACCCAGAGGCCACGCGGGCTCTTCTCCAGGCTCCCGTGGGCCCCAGCCGGGTGCCGATGGAGCCCCGGCCCAGCGGGGCTGCGGGGCGGCCCCGCGGCTCCCCGGGCAGCAGCCGGCCCTCTGCCGCCTCCAGAGCCCGGTGCCAGCGGCTGCTGGCCGGGCCTCGGGGCTGTGCGGGCAGGGGAGGCCGGGACAGGGCGCAGGGAGCGCTCGGCCCAGGGGCCGAGCCCGCGCCAACCCTTCCCTCCTGCCGCTCTCTCCAGCTGGAAGAGGACAGGAGCCGAGTGGCCGAGCACCTGCGCCGGGCCCTGCCCTACCTGCAGAGCCCACAGGAGCCCCTGCGAGAGGCGGCCGTCAGGTTCATGGGTGAGCCACGAGCCCGGGCTCCCTCCCTGCCCCGCCTCAGCTCGGCCCCAGCCGCGGCTGCTGCCCCGGCAGCGCCATCCGGGCCAGGCGCCGTGGAGCCCCGCCTGGCCTCGGCGCTGCTGCCGCCCTCCGGCAGCCGTGCCCTGGGGCGGCAGCGTGCGGCAAGGGCCCGGGCTGAGCCCTGCCGGGCCACCAGGGCGTGTGGCCACAGGGCTGGCAGCGCCACTGGCAGGGAGCTGTGCCGCTGGCAGCGCCGTGACAGCCTCTGTGTTCACAGGCACGGCCGGGGTGCTTCTGATGGGGCAGCAGGAAGAACTCCACACCCTCCATCAGGGTGAGTGAGGGCAGCGGGCTGACAGCGGGGACTGGCGGGAGAGGTGCAATGCCTGGGCAGGGTGCTGCAATCCCTGTCCCGGCTGGGGTGGGCTTTGCTCCTTGTGTGGATGAGAGGTGGCGTGGGCAGAGCACAGCGAGATTTCAGGGTCTCGGAGGGGCTGACTCATGGCAGGCTGATCCAGTTGACACCCCCTTTTCTTGTGGCTATGGCAAGAGCTGGGTGTGATGGACCTCGCAGGAAGGTCTCCTAGGATTCCTACAGAGCCTGGCTCTAACTGGGGCTCTGCTCCTCTCTCTTCCAGCCCTTCAAGCCCTGAGGAGAGATGACAGCCCTTCCCAGACAAACATGGTATTTCAACATCTATTCAATGAAAGAGCTGCCGAACTGGCTCAGAAGAACCAGTGTCTGCATCAGGCCTCCAAATGCCATGGAAGATGAGACCACCTTGAGACCAGAAGAGACCAGCTGGAGCTCCAGGCACAGCGGATGATTGGCACGGCTGACCCTGTGGGAAACTTGCAGGGCTTCAGCCCTCTCCCTGCTTATAGATAGCTTCTTCCCTCCAGCCCTCAGATCCTGCCGATCCCATTTTTTCCCCTCCCACCTCAGCCCTTGGTTTCATCTGCCATTAATAAACAGTTTGGCTTCTTCACTTTGCCTCCATCTCTGTGGAGATGAAGCGATGCAAATCCCGAGCCCTGGGGCACACAGGCCCCTGCTGCCGTCCTCTTCCATGCCATGGTTTGTGCACACACACAGAGGAACGAGGGCAGATCAGGCTGGAAAGGTGCCTGTGCTGAAATTCCACAACACTGTGGAGTTACAGATCTTGCTGAGCACCTTGGAGCCCCTAGAACTTTGGAAGAGCCAGCCTGAGTATGCTCTGAACCCAGCTGTGAGGGATTCCATGGCAAGCATCCACAGAGGGCAAAGGAGCTTGGAATGCTGGAGGTTTTCAAGAACAGCTTCCTGAAAGCACAGCAGTGCTCCATCCCTGCACAGGATGAGGAAGAGGGCAGAACCAGCGACCATCCGGGCTTAACAGGGAGCTTTGGGTGTGCCTGAGGGCAAAGGAAGCAGCAGCGCGGTGCCCGAGACTCGGACGCGCGACCGTGCCAGTGCCTGGAGCGCTGTCAGGCAGTGCCGGGATCCTGGGTGTGGTTCTGGTCCCCACAAGTGAGGAATGGCAGCCCCAGGCTCAGAGCCAGTCAGGAAGCCAACCAAGTGAGCCCACAGGGAGGGCGCCCTTCCAGTTTCTCTGGGCCATGGCCGCAAAACAGCCCCTGCTGCTTCTTCCTCCGCCTGTGTTTGGGGTGTGCTGGTGGCAGAGGCAGCCAGGTTGGGCTCTGCCTTCCAAAGCCTGTTGGGAGCAGGCATGAAAAGCACTGCGTGCTGGAAGGTGCTGGCAAGAGCGTCCTGTGGGAACAGGGCTCTGGGCTCTGGCCGGGACCAGCCTGGTTTTGGTGCCGTGAGTGCAGGCAGGAGTTGAGGCAGCTGAAGAGGCAGCAGGCAGCTCATGTTTGTAGAGGGCCTGAGGCTGCACGTCTGAGCCTCCACCTGGAAACACACTTGGGGGAATACGAGCTAGAGCTGGAGTGCCTGTCCTGAAAGGACCTGAAGTCTTTCAGCCTTGCCAGCGTTTCTTGAGGGTGTGTTGGTGTTCCCCAGAAAAGCTGCACGTTTGGGGAAACGCCTTTGGAGGAAAGGGGCTTGCTTCTCAAGGAAAGTGCTTCCCAGGGAGCTCCCAGTGAGGTAGGTGCGAGTATCCCCCTTTGGCTCTCTGTGCTCCTTTCAGTCCTTGAAGGCCCATTGCACTTGGCAGAGGGGCAGGAAGAAGGCTGTGACGAGCATCCACCTGGACCTGCCGAGACCAAGCCAAGCACCTGCAGCAGGATGTGTTACCCCCCTTTGGACAGAGGTGCGAGCAGAACCGTCTCTGTCCCGCTGTGAGCCCCAAAGCTCTCTGTGGGAGCTGTGAATGAAAAGGCTTTTACACACACCCTTTTTCACATCTTCCCTGTCTGCTGTTGTCCCAGATGGAAAAAAGCAAGATGTATTCTATTTGCCATCTGTATGGCAGTTGTCTTGTGTGAAGTGGGCAGTTGTTCCTTATCTCTTCCACAATCAATCCTCCCTCTGGAAAGACATCTGCTGATAGTGGGCCACTGCAAGACTGAAAAGAACTGTAACATGCCATTGTGAGATGCTCCGCCCAGAGGGAGGAGCCAAGCATCCCTACCTGCATGTATGGTCTTGAACTTCTGGCCCAGGAGCACAGCTATTTCTGCGCTGGATTTTCCCAGAGGAACAGCTGCCTCTTCCACTGCCTCTTCAGAGGAAGACTGCACCCTTTTCCACAAGATCACTTCTCCAACAGAACCACACCTGACACTCCGGGAGGACTGCAGCCACAATTCCAATTGGACTGCTACCAACACCCTGTCCACCAGGGTGTCAGGTTGTATTCTGACTCTGTCTGTGTTGTTTTAGTTCACTGCATTGTTTATTTTATCTGTTATTTTCTTCCCTAATAAAGAACTGGTATTCCTGCTCCCATATTTTTGCCTGGGAGCCCCCCTTAATTTCAAACTTAGAGCAATTCAGAGGGAAGAGGTCTACATTTTTCCATTTCAGGGGAGGTTCCTGCCTTCCTTAGCAGACACCTGTCTTTCCAAACCAAGACAGCTGGGTTTCAACTCTTGGCAATATGCATTTGCCTCCTGCTTGGAGGGAGCTGCTGTGGCCCAGGGCCAGCACAGAGCTGGGCTGGGTGGGCCAGGCAGCGTGGAGAGTCTTGGCTGATCTTGGTGCGTGCCTGGCCTCAGAAAGGCTTGGAAGGTTTGCCTCCCAAAGTGTCCTGCTCATTGGCTCTCCCTGTGCATCTTGGAGAGCACAAGGTGGGCATTTCTGGCAGCTGGGCATCAGCAGGCCTTACAATGGGGCCGTGTTGTGGAGCGAGCCCAGCTGAGGTACCCTGAGAGGAGCCCAGTGCTCCTTGCTCCTCTCTGCTGACACGGGAGCGTCTGTCTGCTTTCGGGATGGCCCTGGCTGCGTGAGGGGTGCTACGTGGACACGAGACAGCCGGTCCTGTCCCGCTGGGTCCCAGCAGTGCCTCGCAGCAGTCCTGCATCCACGTCAGGATGCTGGCCAAGAGAGGCCCTGGCAGCTGAGGCAGCTGATTTTAAGCTTGTGCAGATACACACAGGGGATGGCCAACAGTGTTCCCTCAGGGTACAGCAGTCCTGAGGGGCCTCCCCAGAGCTGCCTGATGCCGCCCACTCCCTGTGGCACCAGTTGCTTTCCTGTGGAATGTTCTACCTGCCCCAAGAGCACAGAGGGAGCTGGAAAAAGAGCTTGCCAGGCTGCTCTCAATCCTTTACCAGCAGCCCTGGCTGAGTGGAGAAGTCCGAGCTGAGCGCAGATGTGCCAATGGAAAAGCCGTGCACGGGAAGGCTCGGTGGGAAGGATGAGCCAGGATCCATAGGCCTGGCAGCCTGAGCTTGCTGCCAGGGAAGGCCTCGGAGCAGATCCTCCGGAGTGCCATCCCACGGCACATGCAGGGAACCAGGGGGTCTGCTGGATGGTGGGAAAGCTTTGAGGAGGGACGGGGACAGCTGGGGGTCCTGGCGGGCTGTTGAGGGCTTCTCTGCGGGTGTTTGCGGGGGGTTGGTGTTGGGGAGCGTGTTGGGGAAGGAGTTGTCTGGAAGGTGAGAGGTCTAGGCTGGAAACTGAGTCAGCTTGAAGGCAGCATTTGTGGTTTAGCACAGCTTTGCTTATGGAGGGCGGAAGGAATATCTGTGACTATTTCCGTTCATGGTCCTGATTCTCCTGCAGGGAACAAGATGGGAGAACTGTACTTTATTGGCCACTTAGGTATCTGACTTTCATTCCTTGAGAGCTTTTATTCCTTAAGAGAATGATGATATTATCATCCCTTCTTTGAAAACCATTTGCACACCAAAGAATGGTCTTGTTTTTGCCTCCGTGTAGTGTTATGTTTTGCAAAGTGACTTTCAATGGAATGTGTTACGGCAAATGAGTTGCTGCTTTTAGATGGGAACAAACTTCCAAATCATTCACATTCCCCAGCAATGGCTATTAATTTGAGAAGTTTGCAAATTTTGGAACTACTCCAGTGGCCCAATGAGAAGTAAAGCCTTCCTGAATTGAGGATTCTTAAGTGGCCTGATCCCGCAGAGCAGGGCAGGGTTTGCTGATGGTTTGAGCTGCTCCTAAAGATCCTGTTGGGCTGTCTCAGACACCTGGGGCCAGGGATTCCTTCCCAACTGGGCCACTTTGGGTGGGCTGGGGGCGGCCCCAGGGCAGGTGGCAGTGTGTGCAAGGGCCCTTTGTGACACGCTGCAGCACAGTCACCATGGCATGGAACGGGACAGGGTGTCCAAGGGCCCTCCCTTTGTGACACGTGGGGACATAGGAGCTGGCGGTGACAAGAGCACGCCACAGTGCTCGGAGCACACATCAGGACAGGACAGAACCGAGCAGTGCTGTGAGGAGCCCCCGCACAGTGCACTCGTTCGTGTCTGACCCAGAAAATTTCCAAGGCGTTATTCCTGCAGCTGACCTCGCGGCCAGACTGTGGGACTTGGTGACCGGAATCACTTACGAGGAGTCTCCTGTCATTGTGGCAGGAGCCCTCCAGACCAGAGTGCAGGACTTGCTGTCCTGCAGCCTTGCTGAGGCTCCTCTGTCTCAGGTGCCTTCAAGGCACAACTGCAATTGTTGACTTGGATATATCCTGAGGCATCTCTCTAGAAGGTGCCTTCAAGGCTAGAGGGTGGAATGGCGGGCAGATTTCTCAGGCTGTGCAAAGTGTTCAGGGGGGAAGAAAAGCAAGGCCCTGGAGCTGCCCCAGCACAACAGCCTGAAGAGCCAGAGCAGATCCAAACACTGCAGGATGGTGAGTGGCAGAGTGGGGCTATAGGGCTGATGCCTGCAGCCAGCTTGACCTCATCCCATCCCATCCCATCCCATCCCATCCCATCCCATCCCATCCCATCCCATCCCATCCCATCCCATCCCCTGGGGACATGCCCATGGACAGGACGGAAGTGGGGCCGGGCAGACACCCTGCAGTGGCCGTGCTCCATCCCCTGGGGCATCCCAGGACTGTCCCTGCTTGGGGAGCGCGGGGCTGGGCTGTGTTCTCCGGCCTCTCCCGCAGCCCCTCAGCTCTGGCTGCGCTCGCTCTTTGCCAGGTGCAGCCCTGGACCCGACACAAGAGCAGGAACCCAGCCGTGGCCGCTTCCGCAGAAGCCTGAAGGTACCAGCAGCCATCCCCACCTGGGCTGGGCCTGCTGTCACTGCTCAGCCGAGCACCACACTTGCGGCACTCCATGGAACACTCCGGGCTTCCCTGTCCTTTGTTCTCCTGCAGATGTTCCGGAAGTTCCTGCGCATTCGGCGGAGAAAGACCGGCAGCACAGCAGCTGAGGGCCCAGCCGAGCCTGACTCGGGGCTGACCGAGCTCCAGGCTGAGCCTGATGTCAGCCCGGATTCGGCTGAGCGCTCAGAAGACTCTGACGCCTCAGCGACTGAAACCTGGGCAAAGGCTCTTCTCATGTTAATGACTGAGGATGTGGCCATCACAAACAGCAACAATGAAGAGACTCAGGGCATCACAAATACTGACACCACGCCTGCTCCCGCTATGATTCATGCTCCCACTATGGATTTCTTCGAGGAGAGTGATGTTCCTTCTCAGCAGCAGGTAAGCAGCCTGGGGCCAGGCCTGGAGGCCTCCCAGGACTGTGTGTCCCCTCAAGCCATGGTAACCGGGCCCACTCGGCCTTTGAGGCCAGCACAGTGTGGTGGGAAGGGAAGCACTTCTTGGGGGAAGCTGGAGAAGTTGCTCCCTTGGACAGTGCTCCAAGTCTTCCCCATGCCCCCTCCAGGTGCCAGCCAAGGTGAAGAACATCCACCAGAGGCTGGTGTCCCACGTCTCTGTGGATGCCAGGCTGCAAATTGACCTTGTGAGGCTGGCTGAAGAACACCCTGCTGACGTGGTGCTGACCCTCCTGCGCTGTGCCCCAACGTGTGACAGGTACAGGGCCCACGAGCCTGGAGAGCTCAGGGCTCAGCAGCCTTTAGGGCCCGTGGCCCTGCACAGCCTGTCCCATGGGGTCTGCCAGACAGGCAGAGAGGCCCAGGACCCTCGGGCCCCTCTGTTTCCTGAGCCTGCTGCCACTGCTCCTTCCCTGCCCTTCAGGGCTCCAGGGCTCTGTCACCTGGGCCCCCACAGCTGCACAGGGCATGGTGCTGTGACTGACATGGCCCTGACACAGAGCTCTGATCCCACAGAGCTGCTGCAGTGCTGTGGAGAGCCATAGGCTCATCGGGACCAGCAGTGGAGAAAGTGCTGCCAACACTGCTCCGTGTGATGGAGGACTGGCCTCTGACCAGAAAGTGCACCTCTGATGGGGACAACGAGGACATTTTTGCCCTGGCTGTGAGTTTCTGGAACTGGCCTTTGCTCACCCCCAGGTCGCCTCTCCAGCAGCTCTCCATCCTCTCCACGCCTCAGGCGCTGGGCTGAAACCTGGGCTCGGGGCAGGCTCAGGGGGCACCAGGCCTTCTGCTCCCCTGCGTCTGCCCTTGGGCCCTGCCCCATGGACACCTCGGCACTGAGCCCTGCCTTGGGCTGCTTCTCTTGCAGGCAACTCTGGTGATCTGGGTGATTGTGCCTGAGTGCAACAGGGCGGTGATCCCTTATTCTGGGCGACTGTTTGTGGCACTGCTCTTCCATGTTGTCTTCACCACACAGCAGATGCCACCAGAGGAAGTTGATAACTTCTGGAGAGCATGCCGGGAGGAACACCGCCTTCCCAGCAAGCCCAACAGGTCCCAGTCCTCCTGTCCTTCCCGTGCCCTTGTGGCTAGCGCCAGTGCTCCCAGTGTGACCTGGGCTTTTCTCTGCACACAGGTTTGCAGTGCAGGCCATGAAGGCTCTGCTCGGCCGACTGCGGTGTGACAATGTGGTGGAGGCTATGGAGCGCAAGCGTGGCTGGGACATGCTGCTGTGTGCTGACACCCAGCACGATGCCGTGGGTCTGCTGGCCAGGTGAGACCCCCTTCTCCCCACTGCCCCCAGCATTTGTGCCCTGTGCCCCACACAGTCCCTGTGGTCCTGGGCCAGAGGGGCTCGTCACCAAAGGACGGCCAAGAAGAATGGAAAAGGCTGGGAGAGGAGGGTGCCCAGAAGGGGCTGCTTCTCAAAGCGCCCACATCCCCTCCAGGGATGCTGGGGAAAGACCAGACCTCTGTGAGTCAGTCCTGGGAGAGGTTTGGTCTCCCCACCTCAGGGCTTTGTGTCCTTTTCCCCCTTCCAGGGAGATGCGGCGTATCTTTATCCCCTTGTGTTCCCTCATTGCATCACATCTACTCAAGCAGCTCTGCAGGGAGGATCCGTGCTGGGATCTTCCCTTCTTGGCATTCCTTGTGGAGGTGAGCTTGTTGGCCAGCGCTGCCTCGCTGAGCTGCCTCCCAGCTCTCTGCCCTCTCGTAGCCACAGCTGCCAGGACGGTGCCCACGCCCTGTGCTGCTGCCTGGGCCCAGCCCTGTGCGGTTCTGGGCTCCTGCCGGCCGGGTCCCCTGTCACTGCCCTGTGCCTTTCAGGTCCTGCATTGCCTGGACATGACTAAATGTGCAGACAGCATACTGGAGATCATGTCAAGGCACCTGCAGAGCGAGTGCAGGCAGCGGCGTCACCTGGCGCTCAGAGGCCTCGTGGTGCTCAGCAAGGATCCCTCGATGGTGAGAAGGGGGCAGCGGCTGAAGCTGCGCTGGGCAAAGCAGCCCCTTGGGCTGGCAGGGCTTCAGGAGCTGAGGCAGCTGCTGCCAGCTCTCCTGCCTCACCTGCCCCGGTGCTTTGGGACAGGCCTTTGGCCTGTGGGCCCTGCAGCAGCAGGGTGGGGCTGCAGAGCCAGGGCGGTGTTGGCCGTGCAGCCGTCCATGGCTTTCCAGCACAGCCTTGTGTTCCACACAGGCCAGAAGGATGTGCAGTCTGTCTCAAAACCTTGTGGAGCGGCTGGGGGATGCACATGGATATGATGTCAGCATGACCCTCTCTGTGCTCACAAGTATACTTGAGAACGAACACATCGTGATATCCAGCACCACCGCCCCGAAGCTGGCTGAGGCACTCCTGCCACTCTTTGACTGTGTAAGGCTCTGTGCCCCCAGCCACGCACACTGGCTGCTGCCCAGAAATTTTGTGGGTTTTCTGGCCTTCGGCCAGGTGGGCTTGGGGAAGTTGCTAATGAGGTATTTTCCTTTCTCCCAGGACGACATCCATATGCAGCTGCTCTCCCTAAACCTCTTCTTCAAGGTGATGGACATGGTAGCGAACAAGGGGAAAAAGCCCATGAGGCGGATTGTGAGGCAGAGCCTGCTGCCTCTCTTCTTCCATTGCCATGATGAGAATAAGCGTGTGGCAAAGGTGAGATTTTGAGTGATGCTGGTGCATCCTTGGAAGGGGTCTCTGATGTCTCCTGGCCTGGCCTCTCCCAGGCTCCAGCCTTCTGCTCCTGGCCTTGCCGCAGGGACAGAAGTCCTTTTCTTTGGGCTGTGGCGGCATCTCCACGTCTCTCCTGCTCTCCAGGCCTCTCGTGAACTGCTGCTTTGTGTAGCAAGGTTCCTGAAGAGAAGGAAGCTCAAGCGACTACTTAAGAGGGAGAAGATGTTGAAGTTCAGCAAATGCCTGGTAAGGATGGCCTGGAATCCCCAGGCTCAGCCTGGAGAAGCCCCCTGAGCATGGTGCTCGGTGTGTGGGCTGGCAGCTGTGCCCCTGCCCGGTGCTGCACCCAGAGGCCACGCGGGCTCTTCTCCAGGCTCCCGTGGGCCCCAGCCGGGTGCCGATGGAGCCCCGGCCCAGCGGGGCTGCGGGGCGGCCCCGCGGCTCCCCGGGCAGCAGCCGGCCCTCTGCCGCCTCCAGAGCCCGGTGCCAGCGGCTGCTGGCCGGGCCTCGGGGCTGTGCGGGCAGGGGAGGCCGGGACAGGGCGCAGGGAGCGCTCGGCCCAGGGGCCGAGCCCGCGCCAACCCTTCCCTCCTGCCGCTCTCTCCAGCTGGAAGAGGACAGGAGCCGAGTGGCCGAGCACCTGCGCCGGGCCCTGCCCTACCTGCAGAGCCCACAGGAGCCCCTGCGAGAGGCGGCCGTCAGGTTCATGGGTGAGCCACGAGCCCGGGCTCCCTCCCTGCCCCGCCTCAGCTCGGCCCCAGCCGCGGCTGCTGCCCCGGCAGCGCCATCCGGGCCAGGCGCCGTGGAGCCCCGCCTGGCCTCGGCGCTGCTGCCGCCCTCCGGCAGCCGTGCCCTGGGGCGGCAGCGTGCGGCAAGGGCCCGGGCTGAGCCCTGCCGGGCCACCAGGGCGTGTGGCCACAGGGCTGGCAGCGCCGCTGGCAGGGAGCTGTGCCGCTGGCAGCGCCGTGACAGCCTCTGTGTTCACAGGCACGGCCGGGGTGCTTCTGATGGGGCAGCAGGAAGAACTCCACACCCTCCATCAGGGTGAGTGAGGGCAGCGGGCTGACAGCGGGGACTGGCGGGAGAGGTGCAATGCCTGGGCAGGGTGCTGCAATCCCTGTCCCGGCTGGGGTGGGCTTTGCTCCTTGTGTGGATGAGAGGTGGCGTGGGCAGAGCACAGCGAGATTTCAGGGTCTCGGAGGGGCTGACTCATGGCAGGCTGATCCAGTTGACACCCCCTTTTCTTGTGGCTATGGCAAGAGCTGGGTGTGATGGACCTCGCAGGAAGGTCTCCTAGGATTCCTACAGAGCCTGGCTCTAACTGGGGCTCTGCTCCTCTCTCTTCCAGCCCTTCAAGCCCTGAGGAGAGATGACAGCCCTTCCCAGACAAACATGGTATTTCAACATCTATTCAATGAAAGAGCTGCCGAACTGGCTCAGAAGAACCAGTGTCTGCATCAGGCCTCCAAATGCCATGGAAGATGAGACCACCTTGAGACCAGAAGAGACCAGCTGGAGCTCCAGGCACAGCGGATGATTGGCACGGCTGACCCTGTGGGAAACTTGCAGGGCTTCAGCCCTCTCCCTGCTTATAGATAGCTTCTTCCCTCCAGCCCTCAGATCCTGCCGATCCCATTTTTTCCCCTCCCACCTCAGCCCTTGGTTTCATCTGCCATTAATAAACAGTTTGGCTTCTTCACTTTGCCTCCATCTCTGTGGAGATGAAGCGATGCAAATCCCGAGCCCTGGGGCACACAGGCCCCTGCTGCCGTCCTCTTCCATGCCATGGTTTGTGCACACACACAGAGGAACGAGGGCAGATCAGGCTGGAAAGGTGCCTGTGCTGAAATTCCACAACACTGTGGAGTTACAGATCTTGCTGAGCACCTTGGAGCCCCTAGAACTTTGGAAGAGCCAGCCTGAGTATGCTCTGAACCCAGCTGTGAGGGATTCCATGGCAAGCATCCACAGAGGGCAAAGGAGCTTGGAATGCTGGAGGTTTTCAAGAACAGCTTCCTGAAAGCACAGCAGTGCTCCATCCCTGCACAGGATGAGGAAGAGGGCAGAACCAGCGACCATCCGGGCTTAACAGGGAGCTTTGGGTGTGCCTGAGGGCAAAGGAAGCAGCAGCGCGGTGCCCGAGACTCGGACGCGCGACCGTGCCAGTGCCTGGAGCGCTGTCAGGCAGTGCCGGGATCCTGGGTGTGGTTCTGGTCCCCACAAGTGAGGAATGGCAGCCCCAGGCTCAGAGCCAGTCAGGAAGCCAACCAAGTGAGCCCACAGGGAGGGCGCCCTTCCAGTTTCTCTGGGCCATGGCCGCAAAACAGCCCCTGCTGCTTCTTCCTCCGCCTGTGTTTGGGGTGTGCTGGTGGCAGAGGCAGCCAGGTTGGGCTCTGCCTTCCAAAGCCTGTTGGGAGCAGGCATGAAAAGCACTGCGTGCTGGAAGGTGCTGGCAAGAGCGTCCTGTGGGAACAGGGCTCTGGGCTCTGGCCGGGACCAGCCTGGTTTTGGTGCCGTGAGTGCAGGCAGGAGTTGAGGCAGCTGAAGAGGCAGCAGGCAGCTCATGTTTGTAGAGGGCCTGAGGCTGCACGTCTGAGCCTCCACCTGGAAACACACTTGGGGGAATACGAGCTAGAGCTGGAGTGCCTGTCCTGAAAGGACCTGAAGTCTTTCAGCCTTGCCAGCGTTTCTTGAGGGTGTGTTGGTGTTCCCCAGAAAAGCTGCACGTTTGGGGAAACGCCTTTGGAGGAAAGGGGCTTGCTTCTCAAGGAAAGTGCTTCCCAGGGAGCTCCCAGTGAGGTAGGTGCGAGTATCCCCCTTTGGCTCTCTGTGCTCCTTTCAGTCCTTGAAGGCCCATTGCACTTGGCAGAGGGGCAGGAAGAAGGCTGTGACGAGCATCCACCTGGACCTGCCGAGACCAAGCCAAGCACCTGCAGCAGGATGTGTTACCCCCCTTTGGACAGAGGTGCGAGCAGAACCGTCTCTGTCCCGCTGTGAGCCCCAAAGCTCTCTGTGGGAGCTGTGAATGAAAAGGCTTTTACACACACCCTTTTTCACATCTTCCCTGTCTGCTGTTGTCCCAGATGGAAAAAAGCAAGATGTATTCTATTTGCCATCTGTATGGCAGTTGTCTTGTGTGAAGTGGGCAGTTGTTCCTTATCTCTTCCACAATCAATCCTCCCTCTGGAAAGACATCTGCTGATAGTGGGCCACTGCAAGACTGAAAAGAACTGTAACATGCCATTGTGAGATGCTCCGCCCAGAGGGAGGAGCCAAGCATCCCTACCTGCATGTATGGTCTTGAACTTCTGGCCCAGGAGCACAGCTATTTCTGCGCTGGATTTTCCCAGAGGAACAGCTGCCTCTTCCACTGCCTCTTCAGAGGAAGACTGCACCCTTTTCCACAAGATCACTTCTCCAACAGAACCACACCTGACACTCCGGGAGGACTGCAGCCACAATTCCAATTGGACTGCTACCAACACCCTGTCCACCAGGGTGTCAGGTTGTATTCTGACTCTGTCTGTGTTGTTTTAGTTCACTGCATTGTTTATTTTATCTGTTATTTTCTTCCCTAATAAAGAACTGGTATTCCTGCTCCCATATTTTTGCCTGGGAGCCCCCCTTAATTTCAAACTTAGAGCAATTCAGAGGGAAGAGGTCTACATTTTTCCATTTCAGGGGAGGTTCCTGCCTTCCTTAGCAGACACCTGTCTTTCCAAACCAAGACAGCTGGGTTTCAACTCTTGGCAATATGCATTTGCCTCCTGCTTGGAGGGAGCTGCTGTGGCCCAGGGCCAGCACAGAGCTGGGCTGGGTGGGCCAGGCAGCGTGGAGAGTCTTGGCTGATCTTGGTGCGTGCCTGGCCTCAGAAAGGCTTGGAAGGTTTGCCTCCCAAAGTGTCCTGCTCATTGGCTCTCCCTGTGCATCTTGGAGAGCACAAGGTGGGCATTTCTGGCAGCTGGGCATCAGCAGGCCTTACAATGGGGCCGTGTTGTGGAGCGAGCCCAGCTGAGGTACCCTGAGAGGAGCCCAGTGCTCCTTGCTCCTCTCTGCTGACACGGGAGCGTCTGTCTGCTTTCGGGATGGCCCTGGCTGCGTGAGGGGTGCTACGTGGACACGAGACAGCCGGTCCTGTCCCGCTGGGTCCCAGCAGTGCCTCGCAGCAGTCCTGCATCCACGTCAGGATGCTGGCCAAGAGAGGCCCTGGCAGCTGAGGCAGCTGATTTTAAGCTTGTGCAGATACACACAGGGGATGGCCAACAGTGTTCCCTCAGGGTACAGCAGTCCTGAGGGGCCTCCCCAGAGCTGCCTGATGCCGCCCACTCCCTGTGGCACCAGTTGCTTTCCTGTGGAATGTTCTACCTGCCCCAAGAGCACAGAGGGAGCTGGAAAAAGAGCTTGCCAGGCTGCTCTCAATCCTTTACCAGCAGCCCTGGCTGAGTGGAGAAGTCCGAGCTGAGCGCAGATGTGCCAATGGAAAAGCCGTGCACGGGAAGGCTCGGTGGGAAGGATGAGCCAGGATCCATAGGCCTGGCAGCCTGAGCTTGCTGCCAGGGAAGGCCTCGGAGCAGATCCTCCGGAGTGCCATCCCACGGCACATGCAGGGAACCAGGGGGTCTGCTGGATGGTGGGAAAGCTTTGAGGAGGGACGGGGACAGCTGGGGGTCCTGGCGGGCTGTTGAGGGCTTCTCTGCGGGTGTTTGCGGGGGGTTGGTGTTGGGGAGCGTGTTGGGGAAGGAGTTGTCTGGAAGGTGAGAGGTCTAGGCTGGAAACTGAGTCAGCTTGAAGGCAGCATTTGTGGTTTAGCACAGCTTTGCTTATGGAGGGCGGAAGGAATATCTGTGACTATTTCCGTTCATGGTCCTGATTCTCCTGCAGGGAACAAGATGGGAGAACTGTACTTTATTGGCCACTTAGGTATCTGACTTTCATTCCTTGAGAGCTTTTATTCCTTAAGAGAATGATGATATTATCATCCCTTCTTTGAAAACCATTTGCACACCAAAGAATGGTCTTGTTTTTGCCTCCAGTGTAGTGTTATGTTTTGCAAAGTGACTTTCAATGGAATGTGTTACGGCAAATGAGTTGCTGCTTTTAGATGGGAACAAACTTCCAAATCATTCACATTCCCCAGCAATGGCTATTAATTTGAGAAGTTTGCAAATTTTGGAACTACTCCAGTGGCCCAATGAGAAGTAAAGCCTTCCTGAATTGAGGATTCTTAAGTGGCCTGATCCCGCAGAGCAGGGCAGGGTTTGCTGATGGTTTGAGCTGCTCCTAAAGATCCTGTTGGGCTGTCTCAGACACCTGGGGCCAGGGATTCCTTCCCAACTGGGCCACTTTGGGTGGGCTGGGGGCGGCCCCAGGGCAGGTGGCAGTGTGTGCAAGGGCCCTTTGTGACACGCTGCAGCACAGTCACCATGGCATGGAACGGGACAGGGTGTCCAAGGGCCCTCCCTTTGTGACACGTGGGGACATAGGAGCTGGCGGTGACAAGAGCACGCCACAGTGCTCGGAGCACACATCAGGACAGGACAGAACCGAGCAGTGCTGTGAGGAGCCCCCGCACAGTGCACTCGTTCGTGTCTGACCCAGAAAATTTCCAAGGCGTTATTCCTGCAGCTGACCTCGCGGCCAGACTGTGGGACTTGGTGACCGGAATCACTTACGAGGAGTCTCCTGTCATTGTGGCAGGAGCCCTCCAGACCAGAGTGCAGGACTTGCTGTCCTGCAGCCTTGCTGAGGCTCCTCTGTCTCAGGTGCCTTCAAGGCACAACTGCAATTGTTGACTTGGATATATCCTGAGGCATCTCTCTAGAAGGTGCCTTCAAGGCTAGAGGGTGGAATGGCGGGCAGATTTCTCAGGCTGTGCAAAGTGTTCAGGGGGGAAGAAAAGGAAGGCCCTGGAGCTGCCCCAGCACAACAGCCTGAAGAGCCAGAGCAGATCCAAACACTGCAGGATGGTGAGTGGCAGAGTGGGGCTATAGGGCTGATGCCTGCAGCCAGCTTGACCTCATCCCATCCCATCCCATCCCATCCCATCCCATCCCATCCCATCCCATCCCATCCCCTGGGGACATGCCCATGGACAGGACGGAAGTGGGGCCGGGCAGACACCCTGCAGTGGCCGTGCTCCATCCCCTGGGGCATCCCGAGACTGTCCCTGCTTGGGAAGCGCGAGGCTGGGCTGTGTTCTCCGGCCTCTCCCGCAGCCCCTCAGCTCTGGCTGCGCTCGCTCTTTGCCAGGTGCAGCCCTGGACCCGACACAAGAGCAGGAACCCAGCCGTGGCCGCTTCCGCAGAAGCCTGAAGGTACCAGCAGCCATCCCCACCTGGGCTGGGCCTGCTGTCACTGCTCAGCCGAGCACCACACTTGCAGCACTCCATGGAACACTCCGGGCTTCCCTGTCCTTTGTTCTCCTGCAGATGTTCCGGAAGTTCCTGCGCATTCGGCGGAGAAAGACCGGCAGCACAGCAGCTGAGGGCCCAGCCGAGCCTGACTCGGGGCTGACCGAGCTCCAGGCTGAGCCTGATGTCAGCCCAGATTCGGCTGAGCGCTCAGAAGACTCTGCCGCCTCAGCGACTGAAACCTGGGCAAAGGCTCTTCTCATGTTAATGACTGAGGATGTGGCCATCACAAACAGCGACAATGAAGAGACTCAGGGCATCACAAATACTGACACCACGCCTGCTCCCGCTATGATTCATGCTCCCACTATGGATTTCTTCGAGGAGAGTGATGTTCCTTCTCAGCAGCAGGTAAGCAGCCTGGGGCCAGGCCTGGAGGCCTCCCAGGACTGTGTGTCCCCTCAAGCCATGGTAACCGGGCCCACTCGGCCTTTGAGGCCAGCACAGTGTGGTGGGAAGGGAAGCACTTGTTGCGGGAAGCTGGAGAAGTTGCTCCCTTGGACAGTGCTCCAAGTCTTCCCCATGCCCCCTCCAGGTGCCAGCCAAGGTGAAGAACATCCACCAGAGGCTGGTGTCCCACGTCTCTGTGGATGCCAGGCTGCAAATTGACCTTGTGAGGCTGGCTGAAGAACACCCTGCTGACGTGGTGCTGACCCTCCTGCGCTGTGCCCCAACGTGTGACAGGTACAGGGCCCACGAGCCTGGAGAGCTCAGGGCTCAGCAGCCTTTAGGGCCCGTGGCCCTGCACAGCCTGTCCCATGGGGTCTGCCAGACAGGCAGAGAGGCCCAGGACCCTCGGGCCCCTCTGTTTCCTGAGCCTGCTGCCAGTGCTCCTTCCCTGCCCTTCAGGGCTCCAGGGCTCTGTCACCTGGGCCCCCACAGCTGCACAGGGCATGGTGCTGTGACTGACATGGCCCTGACACAGAGCTCTGATCCCACAGAGCTGCTGCAGTGCTGTGGAGAGCCATAGGCTCATCGGGACCAGCAGTGGAGAAAGTGCTGCCAACACTGCTCTGTGTGATGGAGGACTGGCCTCTGACCAGAAAGTGCACCTCTGATGGGGACAACGAGGACATTTTTGCCCTGGCTGTGAGTTTCTGGAACTGGCCTTTGCTCACCCCCAGGTCATCTCTCCAGCAGCTCTCCATCCTCTCCACGCCTCAGGCGCTGGGCTGAAACCTGGGCTCGGGGCAGGCTCAGGGGGCACCAGGCCTTCTGCTCCCCTGCGTCTGCCCTTGGGCCCTGCCCCATGGACACCTCGGGACTGAGCCCTGCCTTGGGCTGCTTCTCTTGCAGGCAACTCTGGTGATCTGGGTGATTGTGCCTGAGTGCAACAGGGCGGTGATCCCTTATTCTGGGCGACTGTTTGTGGCACTGCTCTTCCATGTTGTCTTCACCACACAGCAGATGCCACCAGAGGAAGTTGATAACTTCTGGAGAGCATGCCGGGAGGAACACCGCCTTCCCAGCAAGCCCAACAGGTCCCAGTCCTC
The DNA here is from genome assembly GCF_031753505.1 of Anomalospiza imberbis. NCBI lineage: Eukaryota > Metazoa > Chordata > Aves > Passeriformes > Viduidae > Anomalospiza > Anomalospiza imberbis. The sequence continues at coordinate 12,847 of NW_027099728.1, read as the reverse complement.
CTGTCCTTCCCGTGCCCTTGTGGCTAGTGCCAGTGCTCCCAGTGTGACCTGGGCTTTTCTCTGCACACAGGTTTGCAGTGCAGGCCATGAAGGCTCTGCTCGGCCGACTGCGGTGTGACAATGTGGTGGAGGCTATGGAGCGCAAGCGTGGCTGGGACATGCTGCTGTGTGCTGACACCCAGCACGATGCCGTGGGTCTGCTGGCCAGGTGAGACCCCCTTCTCCCCACTGCCCCCAGCATTTGTGCCCTGTGCCCCACACAGTCCCTGTGGTCCTGGGCCAGAGGGGCTCGTCACCAAAGGACGGCCAAGAAGAATGGAAAAGGCTGGGAGAGGAGGGTGCCCAGAAGGGGCTGCTTCTCAAAGTGCCCACATCCCCTCCAGGGATGCTGGGGAAAGACCAGACCTCTGTGAGTCAGTCCTGGGAGAGGTTTGGTCTCCCCACCTCAGGGCTTTGTGTCCTTTTCCCCCTTCCAGGGAGATGCGGTGTATCTTTATCCCCTTGTGTTCCCTCATTGCATCACATCTACTCAAGCAGCTCTGCAGGGAGGATCCGTGCTGGGATCTTCCCTTCCTGGCATTCCTTGTGGAGGTGAGCTTGTTGGCCAGCGCTGCCTTGCTGAGCTGCCTCCCAGCTCTCTGCCCTCTCGTAGCCACAGCTGCCAGGACGGCGCCAACGCCCTGTGCTGCTGCCTGGGCCCAGCCCTGTGCGGTTCTGGGCTCCTGCCGGCCGGGTCCCCTGTCACTGCCCTGTGCCTTTCAGGTCCTGCATTGCCTGGACATGACTAAATGTGCAGACAGCATACTGGAGATCATGTCAAGGCACCTGCAGAGCGAGTGCAGGCAGCGGCGTCGCCTGGCGCTCAGAGGCCTCGTGGTGCTCAGCAAGGATCCCTCGATGGTGAGAAGGGGGCAGCGGCTGAAGCTGCGCTGGGCAAAGCAGCCCCTTGGGCTGGCAGGGCTTCAGGAGCTGAGGCAGCTGCTGCCAGCTCTCCTGCCTCACCTGCCCCGGTGCTTTGGGACAGGCCTTTGGCCTGTGGGCCCTGCAGCAGCAGGGTGGGGCTGCAGAGCCAGGGCGGTGTTGGCCGTGCAGCCGTCCATGGCTTTCCAGCACAGCCTTGTGTTCCACACAGGCCAGAAGGATGTGCAGTCTGTCTCAAAACCTTGTGGAGCGGCTGGGGGATGCACATGGATATGATGTCAGCATGACCCTCTCTGTGCTCACAAGTATACTTGAGAACGAACACATCGTGATATCCAGCACCACCGCCCCGAAGCTGGCTGAGGCACTCCTGCCACTCTTTGACTGTGTAAGGCTCTGTGCCCCCAGCCACGCACACTGGCTGCTGCCCAGAAATTTTGTGGGTTTTCTGGCCTTCGGCCAGGTGGGCTTGGGGAAGTTGCTAATGAGGTATTTTCCTTTCTCCCAGGACGACATCCATATGCAGCTGCTCTCCCTAAACCTCTTCTTCAAGGTGATGGACATGGTAGCGAACAAGGGGAAAAAGCCCCTGAGGCGGATTGTGAGGCAGAGCCTGCTGCCTCTCTTCTTCCATTGCCATGATGAGAATAAGCGTGTGGCAAAGGTGAGATTTTGAGTGATGCTGGTGCATCCTTGGAAGGGGTCTCTGATGTCTCCTGGCCTGGCCTCTCCCAGGCTCCAGCCTTCTGCTCCTGGCCTTGCCGCAGGGACAGAAGTCCTTTTCTTTGGGCTGTGGCGGCATCTCCACGTCTCTCCTGCTCTCCAGGCCTCTCGTGAACTGCTGCTTTGTGTAGCAAGGTTCCTGAAGAGAAGGAAGCTCAAGCGACTACTTAAGAGGGAGAAGATGTTGAAGTTCAGCAAATGCCTGGTAAGGACGGCCTGGAATCCCCAGGCTCAGCCTGGAGAAGCCCCCTGAGCATGGTGCTCGGTGTGTGGGCTGGCAGCTGTGCCCCTGCCCGGTGCTGCACCCAGAGGCCACGCGGGCTCTTCTCCAGGCTCCCGTGGGCCCCAGCCGGGTGCCGATGGAGCCCCGGCCCAGCGGGGCTGCGGGGCGGCCCCGCGGCTCCCCGGGCAGCAGCCGGCCCTCTGCCGCCTCCAGAGCCCGGTGCCAGCGGCTGCTGGCCGGGCCTCGGGGCTGTGCGGGCAGGGGAGGCCGGGACAGGGCGCAGGGAGCGCTCGGCCCAGGGGCCGAGCCCGCGCCAACCCTTCCCTCCTGCCGCTCTCTCCAGCTGGAAGAGGACAGGAGCCGAGTGGCCGAGCACCTGCGCCGGGCCCTGCCCTACCTGCAGAGCCCACAGGAGCCCCTGCGAGAGGCGGCCGTCAGGTTCATGGGTGAGCCACGAGCCCGGGCTCCCTCCCTGCCCCGCCTCAGCTCGGCCCCAGCCGCGGCTGCTGCCCCGGCAGCGCCATCCGGGCCAGGCGCCGTGGAGCCCCGCCTGGCCTCGGCGCTGCTGCTGCCGCCCTCCGGCAGCCGTGCCCTGGGGCGGCAGCGTGCGGCAAGGGCCCGGGCTGAGCCCTGCCGGGCCACCAGGGCGTGTGGCCACAGGGCTGGCAGCGCCACTGGCAGGGAGCTGTGCCGCTGGCAGCGCCGTGACAGCCTCTGTGTTCACAGGCACGGCCGGGGTGCTTCTGATGGGGCAGCAGGAAGAACTCCACACCCTCCGTCAGGGTGAGTGAAGGCAGCGGGCTGACAGCGGGGACTGGCGGGAGAGGTGCAATGCCTGGGCAGGGTGCTGCAATCCCTGTCCCGGCTGGGGTGGGCTTTGCTCCTTGTGTGGATGAGAGGTGGCGTGGGCAGAGCACAGCGAGATTTCAGGGTTTCGGAGGGGCGGACTCATGGCAGGCTGATCCAGTTGACACCCCCCTTTTCTTGTGGCTATGGCAAGAGCTGGGTGTGATGGACCTCGCAGGAAGGTCTCCTAGGATTCCTACAGAGCCTGGCTCTAACTGGGGCTCTGCTCCTCTCTCTTCCAGCCCTTCAAGCCCTGAGGAGAGATGACAGCCCTTCCCAGACAAACATGGTATTTCAACATCTATTCAATGAAAGAGCTGCCGAACTGGCTCAGAAGAACCAGTGTCTGCATCAGGCCTCCAAATGCCATGGAAGATGAGACCACCTTGAGACCAGAAGAGACCAGCTGGAGCTCCAGGCACAGCGGATGATTGGCACGGCTGACCCTGTGGGAAACTTGCAGGGCTTCAGCCCTCTCCCTGCTTATAGATAGCTTCTTCCCTCCAGCCCTCAGATCCTGCCGATCCCATTTTTTTCCCCTCCCACCTCAGCCCTTGGTTTCATCTGCCATTAATAAACAGTTTGGCTTCTTCACTTTGCCTCCATCTCTGTGGAGATGAAGCGATGCAAATCCCGAGCCCTGGGGCACACGGGCCCCTGCTGCCGTCCTCTTCCATGCCATGGTTTGTGCACACACACAGAGGAACGAGGGCAGATCAGGCTGGAAAGGTGCCTGTGCTGAAATTCCACAACACTGTGGAGTTACAGATCTTGCTGAGCACCTTGGAGCCCCTAGAACTTTGGAAGAGCCAGCCTGAGTATGCTCTGAACCCAGCTGTGAGGGATTCCATGGCAAGCATCCACAGAGGGCAAAGGAGCTTGGAATGCTGGAGGTTTTCAAGAACAGCTTCCTGAAAGCACAGCAGTGCTCCATCCCTGCACAGGATGAGGAAGAGGGCAGAACCAGCGACCATCCGGGCTTAACAGGGAGCTTTGGGTGTGCCTGAGGGCAAAGGAAGCAGCAGCGCGGTGCCCGAGACTCGGACGCGCGACCGTGCCAGTGCCTGGAGCGCTGTCAGGCAGTGCCGGGATCCTGGGTGTGGTTCTGGTCCCCACAAGTGAGGAATGGCAGCCCCAGGCTCAGAGCCAGTCAGGAAGCCAACCAAGTGAGCCCACAGGGAGGGCGCCCTTCCAGTTTCTCTGGGCCATGGCCGCAAAACAGCCCTGCTGCTTCTTCCTCCGCCTGTGTTTGGGGTGTGCTGGTGGCAGAGGCAGCCAGGTTGGGCTCTGCCTTCCAAAGCCTGTTGGGAGCAGGCATGAAAAGCACTGCGTGCTGGAAGGTGCTGGCAAGAGCGTCCTGTGGGAACAGGGCTCTGGGCTCTGGCCGGGACCAGCCTGGTTTTGGTGCCGTGAGTGCAGGCAGGAGTTGAGGCAGCTGAAGAGGCAGCAGGCAGCTCATGTTTGTAGAGGGCCTGAGGCTGCACGTCTGAGCCTCCACCTGGAAACACACTTGGGGGAATACGAGCTAGAGCTGGAGTGCCTGTCCTGAAAGGACCTGAAGTCTTTCAGCCTTGCCAGCGTTTCTTGAGGGTGTGTTGGTGTTCCCCAGAAAAGCTGCACGTTTGGGGAAACGCCTTTGGAGGAAAGGGGCTTGCTTCTCAAGGAAAGTGCTTCCCAGGGAGCTCCCAGTGAGGTAGGTGCGAGTATCCCCCTTTGGCTCTCTGTGCTCCTTTCAGTCCTTGAAGGCCCATTGCACTTGGCAGAGGGGCAGGAAGAAGGCTGTGACGAGCATCCACCTGGACCTGCCGAGACCAAGCCAAGCACCTGCAGCAGGATGTGTTACCCCCCCTTTGGACAGAGGTGCGAGCAGAACCGTCTCTGTCCCGCTGTGAGCCCCAAAGCTCTCTGTGGGAGCTGTGAATGAAAAGGCTTTTACACACACCCTTTTTCACATCTTCCCTGTCTGCTGTTGTCCCAGATGGAAAAAAGCAAGATGTATTCTATTTGCCATCTGTATGGCAGTTGTCTTGTGTGAAGTGGGCAGTTGTTCCTTATCTCTTCCACAATCAATCCTCCTCTGGAAAGACATCTGCTGATAGTGGGCCACTGCAAGACTGAAAAGAACTGTAACATGCCATTGTGAGATGCTCCGCCCAGAGGGAGGAGCCAAGCATCCCTACCTGCATGTATGGTCTTGAACTTCTGGCCCAGGAGCACAGCTATTTCTGCGCTGGATTTTCCCAGAGGAACAGCTGCCTCTTCCACTGCCTCTTCAGAGGAAGACTGCACCCTTTTCCACAAGATCACTTCTCCAACAGAACCACACCTGACACTCCGGGAGGACTGCAGCCACAATTCCAATTGGACTGCTACCAACACCCTGTCCACCAGGGTGTCAGGTTGTATTCTGACTCTGTCTGTGTTGTTTCAGTTCACTGCATTGTTTATTTTATCTGTTATTTTCTTCCCTAATAAAGAACTGGTATTCCTGCTCCCATATTTTTGCCTGGGAGGACCCCTTAATTTCAAACTTAGAGCAATTCAGAGGGAAGAGGTCTACATTTTTCCATTTCAGGGGAGGTTCCTGCCTTCTTTAGCAGACCCCTGTCTTTCCAAACCAAGACAGCTGGGTTTCAACTCTTGGCAATATGCATTTGCCTCCTGCTTGGAGGGAGCTGCTGTGGCCCAGGGCCAGCACAGAGCTGGGCTGGGTGGGCCAGGCAGCGTGGAGAGTCTTGGCTGATCTTGGTGCGTGCCTGGCCTCAGAAAGGCTTGGAAGGTTTGCCTCCCAAAGTGTCCTGCTCATTGGCTCTCCCTGTGCATCTTGGAGAGCACAAGGTGGGCATTTCTGGCAGCTGGGCATCAGCAGGCCTTACAATGGGGGCGTGTTGTGGAGCGAGCCCAGCTGAGGTACCCTGAGAGGAGCCCAGTGCTCCTTGCTCCTCTCTGCTGACACGGGAGCGTCTGTCTGCTTTCGGGATGGCCCTGGCTGCGTGAGGGGTGCTACGTGGACACGAGACAGCCGGTCCTGTCCCGCTGGGTCCCAGCAGTGCCTCGCAGCAGTCCTGCATCCACGTCAGGATGCTGGCCAAGAGAGGCCCTGGCAGCTGAGGCAGCTGATTTTAAGCTTGTGCAGATACACACAGGGGATGGCCAACAGTGTTCCCTCAGGGTACAGCAGTCCTGAGGGGCCTCCCCAGAGCTGCCTGATGCCGCCCACTCCCTGTGGCACCAGTTGCTTTCCTGTGGAATGTTCTACCTGCCCCAAGAGCACAGAGGGAGCTGGAAAAAGAGCTTGCCAGGCTGCTCTCAATCCTTTACCAGCAGCCCTGGCTGAGTGGAGAAGTCCGAGCTGAGCGCAGATGTGCCAATGGAAAAGCCGTGCACAGGAAGGCTCGGTGGGAAGGATGAGCCAGGATCCATAGGCCTGGCGCAGATCCTCCGGAGTGCCATCCCACGGCACATGCAGGGAACCAGGGGGTCTGCTGGATGGTGGGAAAGCTTTGAGGAGGACGGGGACAGCTGGGGGGTCCTGGCGGGCTGTTGAGGGCTTCTCTGCAGGTGTTTGCGGGGGGTTTGGTGTTGGGGAGCGTGTTGGGGAAGGAGTTGTCTGGAAGGTGAGAGGTCTAGGCTGGAAACTGAGTCAGCTTGAAGGCAGCATTTGTGGTTTAGCACAGCTTTGCTTATGGAGGGCGGAAGGAATATCTGTGACTATTTCCGTTCATGGTCCTGATTCTCCTGCAGAGGGAACAAGATGGGAGAACTGTACTTTATTGGCCACTTAGGTATCTGACTTTCATTCCTTGAGAGCTTTTATTCCTTAAGAGAATGATGATATTATCATCCCTTCTTTGAAAACCATTTGCACACCAAAGAATGGTCTTGTTTTTGCCTCCGTGTAGTGTTATGTTTTGCAAAGTGACTTTCAATGGAATGTGTTACGGCAAATGAGTTGCTCGCTTTTAGATGGGAACAAACTTTCCAAATCATTCACATTCCCCAGCAATGGCTATTAATTTGAGAAGTTTGCAGATTTTGGAACTACTCCAGTGGCCCAATGAGAAGTAAAGCCTTCCTGAATTGAGGATTCTTAAGTGGCCTGATCCCGCAGAGCAGGGCAGGGTTTGCTGATGGTTTGAGCTGCTCCTAAGATCCTGTTGGGCTGTCTCAGACACCTGGGGCCAGGGATTCCTTCCCAACTGGGCCACTTTGGGTGGGCTGGGGGCGGCCCCAGGGCAGGTGGCAGTGTGTGCAAGGGCCCTTTGTGACACGCTGCAGCATGGTCACCATGGCATGGAACGGGACAGGGTGTCCAAGTGGCCCTCCCTTTGTGACACGTGGGGGACATAGGAGCTGGCGGTGACAAGATGCACGCCACAGCTGCTCGGCAGCACACATCAGGACAGGACAGAACCGAGCAGTGCTGTGAGGAGCCCCCGCACAGTTGCACTCGTTCGTGTCTGACCCAGCAAATTTCCAAGGCGTTATTCCTGCAGCTGACCTCGCGGCCAGACTGTGGGACTTGGTGACCGGAATCACTTACGAGGAGTCTCCTGTCATTGTGGCAGGAGCCCTCCAGACCAGAGTGCAGGACTTGCTGTCCTGCAGCCTTGCTGAGGCTCCTCTGTCTCAGGTGCCTTCAAGGCACAACTGCAATTGTTGACTTGGATATATCCTGAGGCATCTCTCTAGAAGGTGCCTTCAAGGCTAGAGGGTGGAATGGCGGGCAGATTTCTCAGGCTGTGCAAAAGTGTTCAGGGGGGAAGAAAAGCAAGGCCCTGGAGCTGCCCCAGCACAACAGCCTGAAGAGCCAGAGCAGATCCAAACACTGCAGGATGGTGAGTGGCAGAGTGGGGCTATAGGGCTGATGCCTGCAGCCAGCTTGACCTCATCCCATCCCATCCCATCCCATCCCATCCCATCCCATCCCATCCCATCCCATCCCATCCCCTGGGGACATGCCCATGGACAGGGACGGAAGTGGGGCCGGGCAGACACCCTGCAGTGGCCGTGCTCCATCCCCTGGGGCATCCCGGGACTGTCCCTGCTTGGGGAGCGCGGGGGCTGGGCTGTGTTCTCCGGCCTTCTCCCGCAGCCCCTCAGCTCTGGCTGCGCTCGCTCTTTGCCAGGTGCAGCCCTGGACTGGACACAAGAGCAGGAACCCAGCCGTGGCCGCTTCCGCAGAAGCCTGAAGGTACCAGCAGCCATCCCCACCTGGGCTGGGCCTGCTGTCACTGCTCAGCCGAGCACCACACTTGCAGCACTCCATGGAAACACTCCGGGCTTCCCTGTCCTTTGTTCTCCTGCAGATGTTCCGGAAGTTCCTGCGCATTCGGCGGAGAAAGACCCGGCAGCCACAGCAGCTGAGGGCCCAGCCAAGCCTGACTCGGGGCTGACCGAGCTCCAGGCTGAGCCTGATGTCAGCCCGGATTCGGCTGAGCGCTCAGAAGACTCTGACGCCTCAGCGACTGAAACCTGGGCAAAGGCTCTTCTCATGTTAATGACTGAGGATGTGGCCATCACAAACAGGGACAATGAAGAGACTCAGGGCCTTACAAATACTGACACCACGCCTGCTCCCGCTATGATTCATGCTCCCACTATGGATTTCTTCGAGGAGAGTGATGTTCCTTCTCAGCAGCAGGTAAGCAGCCTGGGGCCAGGCCTGGAGGCCTCCCAGGACTGTGTGTCCCCTCAAGCCATGGTAACCGGGCCCACTCGGCCTTTGAGGCCAGCACAGTGTGGTGGGAAGGGAAGCACTTCTTGGGGGAAGCTGGAGAAGTTGCTCCCTTGGACAGTGCTCCAAGTCTTCCCCATGCCTCCTCCAGGTGCCAGCCAAGGTGAAGAACATCCACCAGAGGCTGGTGTCCCACGTCTCTGTGGATGCCAGGCTGCAAATTGACCTTGTGAGGCTGGCTGAAGAACACCCTGCTGACGTGGTGCTGACCCTCCTGCGCTGTGCCCCAAACGTGTGACAGGTACAGGGCCCACGAGCCTGGAGAGCTCAGGGCTCAGCAGCCTTTAGGGCCCGTGGCCCTGCACAGCCTGTCCCATGGGGTCCTGCCAGACAGGCAGAGAGGCCCAGGACCCTCGGTGCCCCTCTGTTTCCTGAGCCTGCTGCCACTGCTCCTTCCCTGCCCTTCAGGGCTCCAGGGCTCTGTCACCTGGGCCCCCCACAGCTGCACAGGGCATGGTGCTGTGACTGACATGGCCCTGACACAGAGCTCTGATCCCACAGAGCTGCTGCAGTGCTGTGGAGAGCCATAGGCTCATCGGGACCAGCAGTGGAGAAAGTGCTGCCAACACTGCTCCGGTGTGATGGAGGACTGGCCTCTGACCAGAAAGTGCACCTCTGATGGGGACAACGAGGACATTTTTGCCCTGGCTGTGAGTTTCTGGAACTGGCCTTTGCTCACCCCCAGGTCGCCTCTCCAGCAGCTCTCCATCCTCTCCACGCCTCAGGCGCTGGGCTGAAACCTGGGCTCGGGCAGGCTCAGGGGGCACCAGGCCTTCTGCTCCCCTGCGTCTGCCCTTGGGCCCTGCCCCATGGACACCTCGGCACTGAGCCCTGCCTTGGGCTGCTTCTCTTGCAGGCAACTCTGGTGATCTGGGTGATTGTGCCTGAGTGCAACAGGGCGGCTGATCCCTTATTCTGGGCGACTGTTTGTGGCACTGCTCTTCCATGTTGTCTTCACCACACAGCAGATGCCACCAGAGGAAGTTGATAACTTCTGGAGAGCATGCCGGGAGGAACACCCGCCTTCCCAGCAAGCCCAACAGGTCCCAGTCCTCCTGTCCTTCCCGTGCCCTTGTGGCTAGCGCCAGTGCTCCCAGTGTGACCTGGACTTTTTCTCTGCACACAGGTTTGCAGTGCAGGCCATGAAGGCTCTGCTCGGCCGACTGCGGTGTGACAATGTGGTGGAGGCTATGGAGCGCAAGCGTGGCTGGGACATGCTGCTGTGTGCTGACACCCAGCACGATGCCGTGGGTCTGCTGGCCAGGTGAGACCCCCTTCTCCCACTGCCCCCAGCATTTGTGCCCTGTGCCCCACACAGTCCCTGTGGTCCTGGGCCAGAGGGGCTCGTCACCAAAGGACGGCCAAGAAGAATGGAAAAGGCTGGGAGAGGAGGGTGCCCAGAAGGGGCTGCTTCTCAAAGTGCCCACATCCCCTCCAGGGATGCTGGGGAAAGACCAGACCTCTGTGAGTCAGTCCTGGGGAGAGGTTTGGTCTCTCCACCTCAGGGCTTTGTGTCCTTTTCTCCCCCTTCCAGGGAGATGCGGTGTATCTTTATCCCCTTGTGTTCCCTCATTGCATCACATCTACTCAAGCAGCTCTGCAGGGAGGATCCGTGCTGGGATCTTCCCTTCCTGGCATTCCTTGTGGAGGTGAGCTTGTTGGCCAGCGCTGCCTCGCTGAGCTGCCTCCCAGCTCTCTTGCCCTCTCGTAGCCACAGCTGCCAGGACGGTGCCCACGCCCTGTGCTGCTGCCTGGGCCCAGCCCTGTGCGGTTCTGGGCTCCTGCCGGCCGGGTCCCCTGTCACTGCCCTGTGCCTTTCAGGTCCTGCATTGCCTGGACATGACTAAATGTGCAGACAGCATACTGGAGATCATGTCAAGGCACCTGCAGAGCGAGTGCAGGCAGCGGCGTCACCTGGCGCTCAGAGGCCCTCGTGGTGCTCAGCAAGGATCCCTCGATGGTGAGAAGGGGGCAGCGGCTGAAGCTGCGCTGGGCAAAGCAGCCCCTTGGGCTGGCAGGGCTTCAGGAGCTGAGGCAGCTGCTGCCAGCTCTCCTGCCTCACCTGCCCTGCTGCTTTGGGGACAGGCCTTTGGCCTGTGGGCCCTGCAGCAGCAGGGTGGGGCTGCAGAGCCAGGGCGGTGTTGGCCGTGCAGCCGTCCATGGCTTTCCAGCACAGCCTTGTGTTCCACACAGGCCAGAAGGATGTGCAGTCTGTCTCAAAACCTTGTGTGGAGCGGCTGGGGGATGCACATGGATATGATGTCAGCATGACCCTCTCTGTGCTCACAAGTATACTTGAGAACGAACACATCGTGATATCCAGCACCACCCGCCCCGAAGCTGGCTGAGGCACTCCTGCCACTCTTTGACTGTGTAAGAGGCTCTGTGCCCCCAGCCACGCACACTGGCTGCTGCCCAGAAATTTTGTGGGTTTTCTGGCCTTCGGCCAGGTGGGCTTGGGGAAGTTGCTAATGAGGTATTTTCCTTTCTCCCAGGACGACATCCATATGCAGCTGCTCTCCCTAAACCTCTTCTTCAAGATGATGGACATGGTAGCGAACAAGGGGAAAAAGCCCCTGAGGCGGATTGTGAGGCAGAGCCTGCTGCCTCTCTTCTTCCATTGCCATGATGAGAATAAGCGTGTGGCAAAGGTGAGATTTTGAGTGATGCTGGTGCATCCTTGGAAGGGGTCTCTGATGTCTCCTGGCCTGGCCTCTCCCAGGCTCCAGCCTTCTGCTCCTGGCCTTGCCGCAGGGACAGAAGTCCTTTTCTTTGGGCTGTGGCGGCATCTCCACGTCTCTCCTGCTCTCCAGGCCTCTCGTGAACTGCTGCTTTGTGTAGCAAGGTTCCTGAAGAGAAGGAAGCTCAAGCGACTACTTAAGAGGGAGAAGATGTTGAAGTTCAGCAAATGCCTGGTAAGGACGGCCTGGAATCCCCAGGCTCAGCCTGGAGAAGCCCCCTGAGCATGGTGCTCGGTGTGTGGGCTGGCAGCTGTGCCCCTGCCCGGTGCTGCACCCAGAGGCCGCGCGGGCTCTTCTCCAGGCTCCCGTGGGCCCCAGCCGGGTGCCGATGGAGCCCCGGCCCAGCGGGGCTGCGGGGCGGCCCCGCGGCTCCCCGGGCAGCAGCCGGCCCTCTGCCCCCTCCAGAGCCCGGCGCCAGCGGCTGCTGGCCGGGCCTCAGGGCTGTGCGGGCAGGGGAGGCCGGGCCAGGGCGCAGGGAGCGCTCGGCCCAGGGGCCGAGCCCGCGCCAACCCTTCCCTCCTGCCGCTCTCTCCAGCTGGAAGAGGACAGGAGCCAAGTGGCCGAGCTCCTGCGCCGGGCCCTGCCCTACCTGCAGAGCCCACAGGAGCCCCTGCGAGAGGCGGCCGTCAGGTTCATGGGTGAGCCACGAGCCCGGGCTCCCTCCCTGCCCCGCCTCAGCTCGGCCCCAGCCGCGGCTGCTGCCCCGGCAGCGCCATCCGGGCCAGGCGCTGTGGAGCCCCGCCTGGCCTCGGCGCTGCTGCCGCCCTCCGGCAGCCGTGCCCTGGGGCGGCAGCGTGCGGCAAGGGCCCGGGCTGAGCCCTGCTGGGCCACCAGGGCGTGTGGCCACAGGGCTGGCAGCGCCGCTGGCAGGGAGCTGTGCCGCTGGCAGCGCCGTGACAGCCTCTGTGTTCACAGGCACGGCCGGGGTGCTTCTGATGGGGCAGCAGGAAGAACTCCACACCCTCCATCAGGGTGAGTGAGGGCAGCGGGCTGACAGCGGGGACTGGCGGGAGAGGTGCAATGCCTGGGCAGGGTGCTGCAATCCCTGTCCCGGCTGGGGTGGGCTTTGCTCCTTGTGTGGATGAGAGGTGGCGTGGGCAGAGCACAGCGAGATTTCAGGGTCTCGGAGAGGCGGACTCATGGCAGGCTGATCCAGTTGACACCCCCTTTTCTTGTGGCTATGGCAAGAGCTGGGTGTGATGGACCTCGCAGGAAGGTCTCCTAGGATTCCTACAGAGCCTGGCTCTAACTGGGGCTCTGCTCCTCTCTCTTCCAGCCCTTCAAGCCCTGAGGAGAGATGACAGCCCTTCCCAGACAAACATGGTATTTCAACATCTATTCAATGAAAGAGCTGCCGAACTGGCTCAGAAGAACCAGTGTCTGCATCAGGCCTCCAAATGCCATGGAAGATGAGACCACCTTGAGACCAGAAGAGACCAGCTGGAGCTCCAGGCACAGCGGATAATTGGCACGGCTGACCCTGTGGGAAACTTGCAGGGCTTCAGCCCTCTCCCTGCTTATAGATAGCTTCTTCCCTCCAGCCCTCAGATCCTGCCGATCCCATTTTTTCCCCTCCCACCTCAGCCCTTGGTTTCATCTGCCATTAATAAACAGTTTGGCTTCTTCACTTTGCCTCCATCTCTGTGGAGATGAAGC